>NW_028259143.1:13587500-13890181 GCF_977971745.1 Zootermopsis nevadensis
GGTATAAGCGTCTAAAATACAATTACGTAATATTTTAAACTCCAAGTTACTAAGATGAAAACAGCTCACAAGAGGATATTCTGTACGTTACTGTGGTACTACTCTATGTAATCACAATAATAATGATTCATAAATCGAATAAGGCTATGTGTATGTAGCACGCATGGAGGAGATGAAATATTACATAAATATTTTAGTCGGCAGTTTGAAGAGAAAAAATCATTTTCGAGACCTAGACGTAGATGAAAATACATTATTAAAGTATATCTCATAGATATAAGAACATGGACCGGATTAGACGGGCTCATAACACTCAACAGAGATGAGGGCTTGTAAACATGGCAATGAATCTTGGTGTTCTACAAACGGCAGGGAATACCTTGACTGACTAGGCATGAAATTAGCAGGGCTACTGCCGTCCGTGCAAACGACATGTGGAGACTAAGAAATCTCCGGTGGCAATCGACTGCTGGACAACAGGGATCTCTAGTTCGAATCCATATCGGACCCATGTTTAAAGCACCCATTTGTGGATTGACGATACAACGATCCAAGCCGTCCTAGGGAATACCAGAGAACAAAACTGTTGTGTTTTATAAAGACAAAGGAGGAACTGTCTAGTACGGTTTATTCTGTTTCAGATCTTTCCTTTATGTATCTGCCAATCATTTTCGTGAGTAATAAGCAAATAGGCGATTGCTCCGGCTGTGTGAGGACACGTTCATACTGACATACAATACTGCATTACACTATCCCACATTGAATTTATAAATGTGTATAAAAACTCATAACATCGTTATAATCATTATCGTGCCAGCTATTTTTGAACAATTTTCCGTATTAACGGCTTTATGCTCTTCCCCGTAGGGTCCCAACTGACATGGACGAGTTCCCCATAGCACAGTATTAACTCGATATCCCCTTCGAAAAGAAAATCAGATGGAAGTGGCAACGCACATCTTAATAAGCATATTTATATGCAACAAATACAATAAAAAGGAAACGTGTAAAGAAAATAAAAAATAAATGCAAATCAATTTGTAGAGTACAGGAGTCACGCGCTATACAACAAAACTCATTCATTGCAGAAAATTTTATAATTAACTTTTAATCATATTACATAATTGGTAAGAAGTTGACTCTGCCTACGTAAAATATGAGTATAATATTACAGTATAAAAAATTAATAAATATATGTTTTAAATAATAATATTATTGTGTAGTGGTCACAATTTTGATGTTTATAGTTTAATTTCAGATGTTTTAGCTATAACAAGGGTTGTCGTACTATATTAATGTAAAGATAAAAGTATAGTCTTAAGATGTTATAATGCTATCGAAGCTTGTCGGCATATATGTTAAAACATAACTAATATATAACAGCCAATTTTACCGTGTAGACAGTAACAGTACATTTTTACAAGTTTATCCAGACCAATCCATGATCCTGCCAAACTAGGCCGTGCCAGCTCAGACGGTTACTCGCCGGATTTCATGGCAGAAATCCAGGTTCGCTTCTAGATCAACCCCTAAGAGATTTGTGGCGGATAGTGGCAATGGTACAGGTCTTTCACAAAGACATTCGCTTTTCCTTGTCAATATCATTTCATAGCTACTACATAAGTAATCACTCACGTATCATGTAGGGGCAGCACAATGAGCCTGCTAGGGTTTCTGTTCCACACAGATATCTCCCTGCTTAGCAACAACAAAAATGAATCACTCCAACTAAGCCAAGATTTTACAAGTTATTTCCCTATTTAGGTTTAACGTCCAATGCTGTGTACACACTATCATCTCTTCTTTGATCATCCTATTGAAGTGCTCAGTACCATTCACCCTATTGCGAAATGCCTTCGATATATGTTCTTCTCTTTGAGTGAGAGACCAAGTTTCTCAAGCCTACATGATAGTTGGTTTCTTAAAGGTGTTAGATACTGCTGGGGTAAAACACGTGACGCAGGACCACTACCTGCTAGAAACACAACTACAATCAGTAAAGTCGCTAAACTGTCTCAGTAAATGAGTAGCGAAGTGGCCACACCTCTAAAGTTGAAGATGCTTGTCTTCTGGGTTCTTCCGCCGTGTAGTTTGGTAGAATTTTGCCGACGATTGTCCTGATGATGGATGCATCAAAGACCTCTGAAACGTCGGTAAACTTATACCAGACTACACGGCGCAACAACCCAGAAGACAGCCCTCTTCCCATCTTCAGACTCACCGCCGTGAAAACCTCAAATTCTACACCTCTAAAGTTGCCGACATGTCTACTCCAGTGTCGCTAAATAAGGGCATACTACAAACATTGTGGTCCAACTCGACGAGTTCATCTGCCCTAACAGTAAACACTTCGTCTTTCGGTGTACTGCAGAAGGAGCTGAGATACCTTTGAACAGACCCGCTAGAGATTAAATTATATTACAGGTTAGCTTATTTTTGGGACGGGACTCAATCAGACTATTAAATGTTACACCGCTGTTAACTTGGCTGAAGTTTTCGTGAGTTTCCTCGGTTTCTCCAGGTTGATACCTGAAGAATATCTTAGCAAACCGACGAGAATGATTCCACCTGAATCCTTCCTTGTTATCAGAAATAACATAAAGCTTCGCTTAGGCTGGACCCACACTGGTTGGAGGCTAGACAACATTGGACACAATTTTAGTCACGAAGCGTCCCACGCACACACGAGAAACAGGTGAATAAGTGTCAACTTGTATCATTCCGATTAGTTAGTCTTGGACAACGTATTAACACGGGCTATGTCTACAGCAGCGTCGTTAAATAGCCTATGATCCATACGTAACATCCACCAAGAAGAAAACCTTAATGCAAACCTATCACGTGGCTTGTCAGATTGAAATTGTATTCATTACGGTATTGTCTATTAGTTTTACATATTTACATCGTGCAGTGAATGTAACATTCGCTTAACAATTTATTAGTTAAAAGTAAAGTTCGTATGACGTAGTTTAACGTAGTCATCATACAAACGTCGGTAACTCACTCACTCTATGGTGCATAATATTCTTTGAAAAGTCGATTGCACGCTCGGCTTGTCAATGAATAGCCCACTTTCTTTATTGAACCAGACGGTTCATCACCGTGTTCACAAAAACACTCCATCGGATTCTATCCTGAACTAGCTGCATTCAGTTCGCTCAATCGATTCCTATCTCCTAAGATCGTTCTTAACGTTATCCTCCCAACTACGCCTTGGTGTTCCCAGCGACCTCCTTCCTTCAGGCCTACCAACAATTACCGTGTAAACACCTTCCCCTCCCTCCATGCGTACCGCATGTCTCGACCACCTCTACCTCCTCGATTTAATCACCCTAACAATATCACGTGAGATGTACAGGCCGTGAAGCTCATCATTATGCTATTTTCTCCATGATGTCTTCCTCCCTCTTAGATCCAAATATCCTCCTCAACACTACGTTCTCAATGACCTTCAATCTACGTTACTCCCTCGAGGTGAGAGACCAAGTTTCGCACCCATACAGCACAACTGGAAAAATTACATTTTGTTTTTTATATTGCACGGGAGGACAAAAGATTTTGAACTGAATGATTGCAAACATTCCCTGAATTTAATCTGCTTTTCCTCGTCAGGAATGTCATTCTGACTTCTCACTGTCGTCCCCAAACACTTTAATTTTGTCACATTTTCGAATGATGTATTAGCCATCCTTATATTCTGGTTAAGTTCTGAATTCTGATACCGAGACATGAACGTATGTGTATCGTACTTAGTCCTTTCTGCATTTATTAAAAAGTAAAAGTAAAGTTTGTCCCACTATACGCCATGTAGGCGTTTGGGGGGGAGTGGAGGTATAGCTCCTCTCTTCCTTGACCTCGGCACTAGATGGAGGTGAGTGGTCAGCATCACGCCCCGGCAGGCTTTACCCCCGGGAAAGGACCCCGGTACCCATTGTAGATGCTGGGTGGGCCCCAGAGCCGGTCTGGACGCAGAGGCTAGAGGAAAAATCCTCTGCCCCCGTCGGGGATCGAACCCCGGTCGTCCAGCCCGTAGCTAGTCACTATACTGACTGAGCTATCCCGGTTCATTTTCTGCATTTATTACTAGACCAATATCCCTTTTAGCCCTTAAGAGTGTTTCTATGTTCGCTTTTGTATTATCGCCCAACAGATTAAAATCGTCAGCATAGACCAAAACTGGTATTTTCCATTCAATTCCAAACCGCCCTGATTTTCTTGGTCTTTCCTCATTATAGATTCTAGGGCAGAATTGAAAAGCAGTGGCGATAGATCATCTCAATGTTTCAGGCTATTCTGAATAGGAACTGTATCGGAAAAATGTTTACCTGCAAGAATTTTGCTAGAAGATTCACTTAAACACGTTTTAATTAGTCTGACTAGCTTCTTAGGTACACCACATTCAAGCGAAACATTGTAAAGTGAGTTATAGGTTTTCCTGAAGTTTACAAAAACCGATTTACAACAGATGGCTGTCTTTTGGGTTGTTGCACCGCGTAGTCTGCTGCCTCCATTATCAGCAGCAAGGATCTCTAAAGCGTCGGTATTTTTTACCGGACTACGCGGTGCAACAACCCAGAAGGCAGCCATCTTCAGACTCACCGCCGTGAAAACCTCTAATCCTACATAGTTGATGTACTGTCCCAAAGCTTCTGTAACTGAGGATTATTTTCGTATGCGGTAAAAGTCACAGGGACACACATTAAAGGACGTTGAGGGCTACCCTCAGAGCTATTTCGTCGCGTTGTTTATTGCACAGCCTAGCTACATAAATTGCCAGCTATATAATCGAATTGATTATCTTTCTATACGGGCAGGGAAGGGAATGGGCGAAGTGGGCTGTGGACTGTTTCGAGTGCCTGCCTCACTCTGTACTTCCATAAATAGGAACTACATTTTCTTCTTATATTGTTCCTGCAGTTTGCCTTATAAATGCGCTTTTATCTGACACCGACTTCATTGAAGACAAAGTTGATATTTTTAATAAAATACTGCATAGAGTAAACAAAATATGTTAAATTGCTTCCATAAAATGTTGTTGCTGACTGTAGATTTATTTTGTGCGATTCTGTCAAATTACCATTCCTTCTCTTATTGTTTCTGAGTAACTGGCTACCGTTCGCATTTTGTATTAGTCTCCATCAACAATGATATAAATGTACTTCTTTGTGTTTACCCAATAGTATTTTTATTCGGGTTCGTATGTTCCTGTTATTTATATTAGTTTCATTTCTCTGGAGACGAATGGTAATTTTAATTTAAATACATTGTGAATGTTGTGGAACCAAAAAAGTGGCGGGGAAGGTAAGTCAGTCGCTTTTGAGTTGTGAAAGCAGAGATAACAATTAAAGGAAATGGTCAAATTTTTTGTTTCGGTGCAATGTCGGGAGTTAAGCGGTGATTGTAAATTAGGAAGAAAATTTTAATCTAGTGCATTTAATAAACAAAATTCAGATTTAGAACGATAGACTCTACAACGTCACTTCTAAAATTTTTGAAAATAAATTACGATGTACGTATAGGTAACAAAAATTTATGATGGAAGACTTGCATATCGTGTGCGTTAGTTTTAGAGACGCGGTTCTCAAATCATTAAAATTATAACAAAATATGTTACCTAAATTAGCTTATATTTATTTTCTGTTAAGGGGCCTCGCGACTGGCTCCACCGCCATTGGCATTCTTTTCCACGTTTCAAATATGTTTACGTTTGAAAGGTTTTAAAAAACTAAGTAACACTATATCGCATTACATGTTATATTATTTCACACAATATTTCTCTTCAAGCTGCTGAAGAATATACGCCCAACCACAGATTAAGATACAGAAAATCGCCAGTTCACTAGCATTGTATGGTTGCGTATTATCCTGTTTCGAGGGGAGACAAAAATTGCAGATTGTGAGGCAAATGAGAAAACCTAAGAAACATGGGTGTGGGAATTTCATAATTTACACACATCGCTTCGTACTGTTAGGGTATTAAAAACTAGAAGGATACGAAGGGATGAAAATGCAGAAAATAAGGGAGGGCATAAATTCATCAACAATTTTGTTGGAGATGTCTCTCGAAGATGTAGAAGCCATTAAAATAAATATTAGACATGCTAATTAGAACTAAACTGGCGTTATATTGTGTTCAGTGGCGGTCTGTGGTGTATCGGAGTTTAACCTTCGATTTATGTTTCCAAAATCGGTTTTCTGCTAGCTACTCAGATGCAAGAAACTTCTGCGAAGAAATTGACCTACCAAATCGTGGTTTATGACGTTCGATTCGTGAGATTGTTACCCGTGACAGAATCTTAAACATAAAATATAATATGGTAATCCACAGAACACATTAACTAGAGAATATATTCCCTGATATTTGCTGCATCTATTTATTTCATTGCACAAGAATTTACATGACGGTTAACTTGAGATATAACTCACCCACCGCGGCGCAGATGAACAGGTCCAAATCCTCGCCGCTAAGCTGTGCCACACTGAGACACACATAGGCTGCAAACAGACTGACCACGTGGCACATGAGAGTCTTTCCGTGGAGATTCTGAAGACTGGGTAAACAGGCGTATACCAAAAATGTGGCTAAAAGGAAAACACTCGATATAATAAGTCCCAAAGAGCAGAGGGTAAACTGAAGAGAAGTGTCTTCGACCATGTAATCTTCCGGGAAACAGAGGAAAGTGTAGATACCATCCATCTCGTCTTCTGGAAAAATGACCTTCTCAAGACAATACTTGTCAGCTGTTAGATGAGGGTCTGAGTGCTTTGGAACGTAAAGCCTTCCATCTACTTCCAAATACGAAAAATCGCCTTCTGTAGACTCTGGTCGAAGTATGAATTTATCGCACTCCAAGTTCGATAGAATAGCGAAGGAAGGGACAATTGCTTCTACGAGTTCAAATCCGCCGTTAGTAGACACTATATTATAAAACTGCGGGTTGAAATCAAAATCGGAAGGTGTGCAAGATTTAGACTCTATCATGCCGTAACCATCAGGGCAGCATTTCTGAACACATGGGTTTTGTTTGCAGGCTGTGTCGACGCTTTGACAAAACTTGATCATAACAGAATTGCTTCTATTGACAATATTGTCGATACAGAACACGTTCTCTTCCAGAATCAGTATTTCATAGCTTGTGTTCACAAGAACAGTGCCATTTTTCAACAGTATTATCTGTCCACTATCAACCACAGTATTCACCAGAGCCTGGTTGGAATGACACTCTGACAAACCAAACTCCACATTCACTAAACACACAGTGTCTTGAAAAGAAAGTTTTTCCAGCATATTTTGTCCATCGATAACGTCTATGCAAATATGAGCAGCTGGATCATACGTTCCATTCAAACAGCATTTCCTTACCGTTACCGAAGTCGGTGGATTTATACTTCTTTCAGAATCTTCATCATAACACACGTATCTTACCACTGAGGCTGAATCGACGTTCTCATATCTTATCTCCACCTTGTCAGTACAATAAGGGGAGACTGGCAGGAAAGTGGACTCTTTCAGTAAAATCAAAGTTTTATTACAAGACGCTGGAAATCCGTGCCTCACCTGCACACCGGAGCCTTGAACCTGGAGCGGTGAGACATCCATGTCGAACCCCAGAACACCAGTGTCCAGGTTTTCCCTGAAGTTGGAGGTAGGCTCGCAACATTTGTACCACGAAGTAACGTTGTTTCCATATTCGCTGTCGATGGCTGTGGTAGTAGTAACCAGCAACACAGTCAGAATCCACATATCAGATTGACACGACACGACACGACAACCTACTGCGATCTGCCGCTACTGTGGCGCCGACGCCAGCGATTCAACATGAAGCAGTCGTATGACACGACACGCGCTCTTCAACTGGCAGAAGCAATACCAGATGTCCAGCAGGAAACGAAAAGTTCGGATGTTCATTCTCGCGCTGTGTGATGATGCTTTATAACAGTATACATCATGCGGCGCAAGTTTGTCTAATTTTTATTTAAAGATTCAAAGTGCACACCCCTCCCCCTCCAAAAAATATATAAATGTCGCAATTGTATAGATCATCTAGTAAATTCTGTTTAAGAAAATAATTCCTGTTTATACTCTGAATCACAGAAAATTAACAAATAACAAAATGAAGAAACATTTATTGTCAAAGCAAGTGAAACGTAATTCCCAATGGACTTTAAAGAGTTGTGGGAGCATGCCAGAATTTGTCTCGACGAGTAAGGAACATCACTTTACCCCAGGGTTTCCAGACACAGAATGCCAACCACTCAACCTGTGTTTGGTAAATGTTATCATAATCATCATCATCATTCAAAATTGATGACTATTTCTACTCTTTATCAAATATGTTTGGGGTGACCAAACCAAGGCGGTTGCAATATGTGAAATATTAGGCATATACAGCAGGATACTACTACAGTATATCTCAAAGAAATATGGTGTGAGGTTGTGAACTTCATGAGTCCCAGGATAAGATCCAGGGGCTGGGTCATGAAAATACGTTAATAAATCTTCAGCTTCCATAAAAAGACAGGAGATATTTTTACTATATGAGCTACCATTAGCTTGTCAAAGACTCTTACTGAAAGCAGTTAGTCGGCGTAAAACTAATTAAATAATACAGCAAGTGTTAAGCCTATTTGTGGTGCGCACTGGAGCGATATATGGAACGGAAGAAATAATATTACAGCAATCAGTGGAGTCTGAGAGCAAAAAATACGTCACGTCTTCGATCAGATTTGGTATGGACAAAATGTTCAAAAATTTGTAAAATGTAGGACCAAAATCCAGCATGGGTGATTATTTCAAAAACTGTAACCACAAAATGGCGCTGACTGACATGACATGACCCCTTGCTGTATGCTAATGGTATTTCATCCGATCCCGATAGATCGCAACGCATTGCAGACGAAGTTCTGCCCCGTGGCCCCGTTCTGCCCTGGTCTCCCCTACTAAGTTGTTGTGGTCAATGATCGCTACTTGAAGCTCCGCTGTACCGCGCCTTCAAAAGTTCCGACAAGAGTATTTTGACATTTGGCATGCACATTTTCGAACACATCTGTGTTGCTGACATTTTATTGCAGTCATGCTGAAGGGGTTTTCAATTTCTCACCAAATTAATTTTATCATTCTGGCGCTTCGATGAACATCGGAAGAGTCGGTGCTTAGAAGATTTGATAGCTGTTGTGTGTTTATTAATATTATTTTTAAAAAAGTATGATACTTATATTATTATTTTCTTCGTTGGTGACTGACAAGAAGTTCGACACCCTGAAAATATTGATTTATGTAACAAAGATGAGTTTAATATTATATTATTTTTTGTTATAAGATAAACTCGAAGAACGGAAACGCACTTGTCATGCATTGAATTACAAATTAAGTAGTAAATTAGCTGGCACGTAATTATGAATTTTGAATTCTTATGTATAGCGCTTAGTTTCATTATAAAACTGCTACTGTTTCCCTGTCAACCCTGCAGTAGGCGCGTGGTTTTCACTCCCGCCAGTGAGCGCGCGGAGTACGACTGTTGATGAATTTATAGAATTGAAGGCGGAAAAAGTTGAAAAGGTGATGGTTTCTGAAATTCGGGAAGCATAATATTTTTTCTATTATTTTTTGTTCAACCCCTGACATTAGCCACGTTGATCAATTAGTAATTATTATAAGATACATGTCACAAAATGGTATCTTCAAAGAACGATTTTTAGGTTTCCTTCCCGTAGAACATCACAATGTTGAATATACAGGGAAAAAAATATTTTAAAAATATTAGGAGATTTATCAATTGATATTACGAACTGCAGAGGACAAAGTTACGACAGTGCTTCAAATATTTCAGGAAACTATTCAGGAGTCCATGCCAGATTGAATCAACATAGTTCTACCGCATCTGAATCTTGTTCTACTGCAGGGCATTATATTTATATAATTTTCTTTTCTGTTTCCCCAAGAAGATGGAATGTCTTAAATCAATATTTAGGAAGAAATTCACTAACACTGAAAAATGTAAGCGATGCAAGGTGGTCTGCTAGGGCTGATGCTGTTTCAGCTCTTCGAAATTGTTAATTAATTTATCAACAACTGAACATGAAAGTTCAGTAGCCCCTCTATAATGTACTAAATTAATAAAAAAAATTGAGTATGGAACTACATTACTTATTGTCCTCTGGGATAAAATATTAAATAGATTAAATAAAACAAGGAAATTCGTACCAAGATTCTGAATAAATTTACTGCATGGTTCTCATCTTCTGAAATAATTACATGGATATATTTTGCATATTAGAAACAATTTTAATATTATTGAAACAGAAGGTAAATTACAGTAAAATCCCTCAAGATGGACACCCCTACATCCTGGATACCCCTTTATATTAGGCACTTTTAATTGGAACCGGCGAACATCGTATAATTTTACATGTCCACAATACCCTATATCTTGGACACCCCTTTATCCTGGAACTTGAACACCCCTTTTGTTGTAAGTTGGACAGGTTCGTGCGCTTAACTTCGATACTTTTCAGGGAAACTTTTTCAGTTACATATATTGTTATTTTGAATTTCTGACTGATGAATGCCTCCTCTCTGGAGGATTATCTTATGGACATTGAACCCATCATTGGAATGCATTGCAAGTGTTTAACTATTCTTTTGCTGAACCCTTAACTGGACTACAGTTTTGCAGAAGACACAGTTTTAACTTCGTCAGTACTGTTCTTGCATTTGAGTTCAGACTGTGTTAACAGAAACTGAATTTTTCTTTTTGCGATGGGGAAGCGAAAATTGGTGGAATTAACTTTAGAAAATGTTATTGAGGCTGGGGTATAATGTGCAATGCATGGGAGTGGGCTTCAAAAGATTATTACAGTAAAACCTCTCTAACTTGGACACTTGCGGTTCCACGAAAATGTGTCCAACTTACAGAGGTGTCCAGGATAGAGGGAAAGGGGAAAATCATCCTTTCAAATTGTGGTGTAATGACAATGTGGTAATTGTAGAGTATTATGGAGCCCTTCCCAAAAACGAAATTATTGATAAGAAAAATCAAAAGTTTAAATTAAACTTTGTTTTCACTAAATTAAACTTGCATGGATAATCTCAACGAGAAGGGCACCAATACTTTACGTTTACCGACAATGCAATCTATTTACTTACATAATCTAACTACTGTAGGCTTGCTTGAATTAAGAATTAATGACAATAATAATAATCTTTTGAAACCCACTCTCATGGTTGCACATTACACCCCAGGCTGAATGAAATTTTAAATGTTACGGCATTACGGCATTATCTCAACATATGATGTCACTTATTTCTTGTAAAAAAGTCCGTCACAAAACACTGCTTTTTTGCTTTTATCTTGGAATTTGCCATCCTCTTTCTAATTTTCGCCGCAATCCGAATAAAGTTTCAACCATTCCTGGTTGATTATGAGCGAAAGCATACCGTTCTAATTCTTCCATGCATTGCAAAGCCCTCTGATGTGTAGGTGGTTCTTCCTCTGAAGATTCTTTGCACACATCGTCACTTGAAGTCATCACTTTGTCTAGCACATTGTCGATTGTTCCAGCAACATCGTCGTGAACCTATAGAATGTTGTCGAACGTTGAAAGAGCTTGGACATCAGGAATTTGGTTGCGATACTCCTCAGGAAGACAGTTTATTTCTTCATGAAAACTGTCTTCTTCCATCCCTTCCCCTTCATCCTCAATGGAATCTGCCATAAATCCTGCATGTTGGAAACACTTTGCAATGGTTTGAGGAGAAACTTCTGCCCAGGCACCATGAATCCACCGAATGGCATCTAAGACTGTAACGCTTCTTGAAAATTCGGTCACGTCTTTGCACTTATCTGCAGCATTGATTAGTGAATGCATTAGTTGCTTCCTGTAGAGCAGTTTCACAGATTGAATAATGCCCTTATCTAGTGGCTGCACTTCGCTGGTCAGATTTGGCGGCAGAAATTGTATACTGACGTTTGAGAGATTTGAACTGACGTGGCTTGTAGCGTTGTCGACAAACAATAATATCTTCCGATTAGCCCGCTTCATTTTAAGGTTGACCTCGTTCAACCACTCAGAAAAATTGTTAGATGTCATCCAAGCCTTCTTGTAGTGACACAAAATTACGGGAAGGTCGTCAAATTTCACATTGTTCGTTTTGAAAGCTCTAGGACGTGCAGCATTTCCAATAACTAATGGCTTTAATTTCTCTCCTCGCGAATTGCAACATAGCAAAACAGTAATCCGTTCCTTAGATTTCTTCCCTCCTTTACATGTCTCTCTCATTTCTATTAAGGATCGCTTTGGAAATTGACGGTAGAATAATCCACTTTCATCCGCGTTGAAAATGTCCTCTTCTGCGTATCCCAACAAAAGGCTTGGAAGTTTGCGTTTCCAATCTTCAGCAGCTTGAAGATCAGTAGAAGCTGATTCGCCAGAAAGGACGTGCAGACTTATGTTATTTCGTTTACGGAAACGATCCAACCAGCCATTGCTCGCCGAGAAATCTTCGATGTGGAGTCTAGTTGCAATTTCTCTAGCCTTCTCCTGTAAAAGTGTGCCACTAATGGGAATGTTCTTTGCACGACAACACCGGAAAAACTCTAACACTTTGTCATTTAGTTCATCATGAGGTGTTTTTCGTAGTCTTTTTCTGTCTGCATTACAATTCTTTTCCCACGCATCGGTAATTGCGGCTCTGTTGCTGTTGATGTTGAAAACAGTAGATTTTGAGATGCCGTATTTCTCTGCCAGCTTCCTGCAACTTTCTCCTATCTTTAGAAGATCCAAAACTTCTTTCTTCTTTTCCAGAGTTAATTCCACCAATTTTGGTTTCCCCATCGCAAAAAGAAAAATCCAATTTCTATTAACACTGTTGCAAGCTAACTCAGCTGCAAGCACAGTACTGACAAAGTTAGAACTGTACCAGCAATACGTACTGTAGTCCAGTGAAGGGTTCAACAAAGGAATAACTATACACTTTCACTGCATTCCAATGATGTGTTCAATGTCTCACACCCTCAACCATAAGCTAACCCTCAGGTAGAAGACATTCATCCATCAGAAATTCAAAATAACAAAATACTAACTGTAAATGTTTCCCATAAAAGCATTGAAGCTAAGTGCATGAACCTGTCCAACTTACAACAAAAGGGGTGTTCAAGTTCCAGGATAAAGGGGTGTCCAAGATATAGGGTGTTGTGGACATGTGAAATTATAGGATATTCGCCGGTTCCAATTAAAAGTGTCCAATATAGAGGGGTTTTACTGTATTAATACTATTGTCATTAATGCTTAATTCAAATAAGCCTACAGTAGTTAGTGTATGGAAGTAAATAGATTATACTGTCATTAGACCACAATCTGATTTTTCTCTTTCCCTCTATCTTTGACACCTCTGTAAGTTTGACGCATTTTCGTGGAACCCCGAGTGTCCAACTTAGATAGGTTTTACTTTATTAACTGACGAATGGCAATACCAAAATAAAAAATCGAATTAAAAAAAGAAAAACTATGTGCGACGAAATGAGAGATAATGAAGTAATTTTAGCAGGAAAAGAAATGTTTATTATCAATACATTCAATGTTGTTTGTGATAAATTAATTGCTGAAATAAATAGACGAACAAAAGTGTATGCCAATATTTTAGATATTTTTAAAACATTTATAAATCTTGATTTAGATGAAACTAAATTCAGCACTAATATCGATAAATTAATAAGTATATATAAAAATGACATTGATTTGGAAAAGGTTAAAAATGAAGTCATCCAATTTTTACTGTTTATTAAAGAAGAAAATATTTGGAACAATATGAATGAAATGTAATAATAGACTAGTATCTGCATTTCCCAACGTTGAAATAATATTAATAATCTTTTAACAATGCCAGTTAGTAACGCAAGTGGGGAACAGTCATTCAAGACAAAATGAGCAATTTGTCAATGTTATTTATTGAATCTAAACTAGTAATTATCATTAATTACGATGATTAATAGATTTTTTTTCAATGTAAAGCCAAGGAAAAAATATTTATGGAAATAAATTGTATGAACTCATAATTTAGCTATTGCATTTCTATTTTATAATGTACCTGGTATTATTTACTGCTAACAAACAAGATGTGAATGTTTTTAGAATATTTTTGTAATACAAATTTTGATGTTGTTTTTGTAACAAAATTAGTAATTAAACTGATTTGTCATACTTGCGTATTATACTTTATTGTTGTTGGGCTCCCCCATAGCTCAGTGATGATGCAGGCGGGGCCAGTGGGGACCCAAATTTATGGTGTTCACCCACCATTGTGATGTGAAATGATGAGCTGCTTGTGAAAGGGTAGCGGACCTTGGTCACAAAAGCCAGAAACACGGTGATGGGAGTTGATGTGCTGACCAAGTAATGACCTACCAAAGCCATATGGCTGATCATCATACCCTCACGGGCTGTTGCGACACAGAGTTTAGTTCAGTAGTGTTCCTTATATTTCACAGTATTACATTAGATCGGTAATTTTTTTACAGTTCTAGTGTCCTTAAAGGGGTCCTGCAAGAGCTTAGAGAAGTGTAACTATGATCTTGAGTCCAACATGTAATATATTATGTACTTTCAATTTAAAATATTTATACGAGGATGGTCTACAAAGTAAGTTTCCCTGGGGCCGTTTACAGAAACAAAACACAATTTCATGGAAATATTTATTGCAACAGATACAGCAAGTGTCCAGCTATTTTTCAACATATTCGCCACCGGAATTGAGACATTTGTCATACCGTGGGACCAACTTTTGAATACCTGTGTCGTAGAAGTCTGCCTCCTGGGATTGGAACCACTGTGTGACAACCATCTCCGCCTCTCTGTCATGCTCAAAACGCTGACGCTGACCGGACAGGAATTTCTTAAGGTGTAGGAAAAGATGGAAATCACTGGGAGCGAGGTCCGGGCTGTAGGGTGGATGATTAAACACCTCCCAGCTGAACTCCTGCAGGAGACTTGCTGTCCGTCGAGCCGTGTGCGGCCTAGCGTTATCGTGCAGGAAGACAATACCGGCACTAAGCATCCCGCGCCGCTTGTTCTGAATGGCCCGTCGCAATTTCTGCAGTGTTTCGCAGTAACGCTCAGCATTCACCGTCTCACCTCTGGTCAGGAAGTCGACGTGGAGAACGCCCCGTCTGTCCCAGAACACCGTGCACATCACTTTCCGCGCCGACAACGTCTGCTTGAATTTCGTCTTACAGGGAGATCCACTGTGACGCCAATGCATTGACTGCTGCTTGGTTTCTGGGGTAATGTGTGCAATCCACGTTTCATCACCTGTGATGATCCGGTCCAGAAACTCGTCGCCGCCATCATGGTACCGGTGCAGAAATGTCAATTCTGACTCCATGCGCTTTGTTTTGTGTTCTGGTGTCAGTTGCTTCGGCACCCACCTGGCGCACAATTTCTTGAACAACAGGTGCTCCGTGACAATTTTGTGCAACAAGGAGCGGGAAATCTGCGGGAAATGACTGCTGAGTTCCGTAATTGTGAAGCGACGATTATCCATAATGCGTTCCCGCACAAGCTCCACAAGGTCGTCTGTAATGATGGATGGCCTCCCACTGCGCTTCTCATCATGCACACTTTGTCGACCTGCTGAAAATTGTCTGCACCAGCGACGCACCATCTGCTTGCTCATGACTTTAGACCCATAGACCCGGCACAGCTGACGATGAATTTCGATCGGCGCTATGCTCTGTGCATTCAAAACCTTTATCACTGACCGCACTTCACAGTCGGCGGGAGCTGGAATAAGAACCTCCATCTTCAACAGCTGCAACGATGCTACTGTGAGAACGCGGGAAGTACCGTTAGTGCATGCGCCATGCTACGTCATTGCTCTATCACGTACGCACAGTCGCTTCGCGCAATATAAGGTTTGCTAGCTGTGGGACGAGTGGGAAACTTACTTTTGGGACGCGCCTCGTATATGCTAGCAACATGCTAAAAGTTGTTTTGATACAAGAGACAAATCTGTTTCATTAATAATCTGTGGCAATAATTATTATTCTAATATTACATTCATAACAAAAACTTTTTCTAAAGGAATAAGTTGTCCCAGTGCTGTTAAGTTCTGAACCGAGACTTTCTGACTCAAGATATTAAATTATGCAAACATTTATAATGTCTCTTTTGTCTAGTGCCAAAGCATGGACAGAAAAGGTCAACCAGTCACGCAGTATCAGCTGCCAAAATGCTGTGCGAGTGGCAGATGTACCTAGAAACATAGGTGAGAGACTGTTTTGTATCACTGTACTCTGTGAAATATATGAAGGCACTGGTTGATAACATCACTTGAGATGTCAGACATGCCTTGCATGCATCACAGTTGACATCACAATGCAGCTGTTTGTCAATGAAACTCTTGACATTTTCATGTTACCATGTTGTGCTTGCAGCCACCTTTACTTTCATTCAACTCCTTGCCCCAGGGTTTAAGTATGTCTGTTAGCTTATACAGTAGATGGATTTCATGCAACTTGTTGAATTTTTACACATTTAAAATGTATTCCTACTTAGCAATAACAGGACGCTGGCTGCTCAGAACTTAGCTGCATATTAAATGTATGGAACAGGTTCCAGGTACATTTCAGGAGGTGTGGAGGATTAATACTGTTTATTTGTTATGAAACTTGAAGAATGGTTCCATTTTGGAAACACCCAAGTATCAAGGCCTTGACACTGATGGCACCCATGTCACAGATAATGGCAACAAGTTGCAATTCAGCATTCTGACAGGAGTCAAGAACCTCTTTAAAAAATTATGCAATCATTTCAGCCTTAGTGCTTCCATGACTGGTGTAGTAAGCCACTGTTTGCTTCCACTTTTGACACAGGCCACAGACCATGTAAACCAGGGCATGATTTTCAGTGTTTGAGTGCACCGAACACATGGGCATTGATGCCTGTCATGAAGGGAACAGTATTGAGGGTGGACTGCAATGGTTTTCTAGATGGAAAGGGAAGAGTGTCTTCAGAAGGATATGGGATTTAGGACTACATTTCATTACAGTCAGGGCTAACACCTTGTCTTCAGAATTCCATCTCCTGCCTTTGGGTTTCTCTCTTCTGTTCCTAAAAACTGCTGCAAGTAACCTAGCAGCATCTACAGACAAAGATGAGTTTCTTCATCCCCGGATGACCATCCAAATCATAGATATTTTCCAACTTCTTTGCCTTGTATTTCTTTTTTAGTTTACGCAGCACACACTTTTGTTTCCAAATACATTCACACAATTTTCTTTTCCTTGGTCAGTGATTTCATTGCCATACAACTGCTTCATGTTGTCAAGTGTGATGCATGCAAGGCATGTCTGACATCTCAAGTGTTGTTATCAATAAGTGCCTTCATATACAGTTCAGTCAAAAGTATGTTTACAAACTTTGTGTTCATGTTTCTGGATCACCAATAAGAATAAATGTTCCCATGAACATGCAATCGCAAATGCTTTTTTTTCAAAATAATAGCCAAAAATAAGTTTCAATGTATGCCTTTATTGCCAAGTTTAAGGAGAGGGACGTTTCTTTGTAACAGATGCTCAAAGGTTGCTCTTCCATTCTCCACACATGCCCAAGCACGATGTACACAACACTGACGGATTCGTTCATACACACCACGGTTTCCTCAAATCAACTTGCATGCATTCTGCACAAGTTCCATAGGGCGTCTTCATTGTTTATGGGTGTTGCATAAACAATGGACTTCAAGTGACCCCACAGATAAAAGTCCAATGGAGTCAGGTCTGGTGACCTCGGTGGCCATGCTACTGAGCCACTGCATCCAATCCATCGCTGAGGGTACTGTTCATTGAGATGATCTCTGATGCGATGGGAGAAGTGTGCTCAGGCTCTGTCGTGCATAAACCACATTTGTCTTTTTGTACTCAGTGGTACATCTTCAAGGAGAAGTGGCAAGTGTCTTCTTAAGAATCGCCGATATCAAGGTCCTCTTAGACGTGATGGAAGCATGTGTGGACCAATAAGCATGTCGCCAACAATTCCTACAACAAATCTTAATTTAAAGTCTCTGCTAGAAACTTATTTTTGGCTATTATTTCGAAAATGAAACATTTGCGACCCCATGTTCATAAGCACTTTTTTTCTTCTTATTTTTGATCCTGGAACACACACACAAACTTTGTAAACTTACTTCTGACTCACCCTGTATTTCAAACAGTATGGTGATACAAAACAGTTTCTCATTTACCCTTCTGAGAAGTTGGTAGAGACTGTAGGCACATTGTCACTCTTCTGCAGGATATGATGGCAAATGTGTCTTACTTAAGTTCAGTCAAATAGCATATCACAGCTGTCATCAAGAACAGGGTTGAATTTAAGTGGATCAAGTCCACTGGTTGTTCACTTCAGTACCAAGGATTAGTGGGTGGCATTACTAGTGGTGTCCCATGGAATTCCATTCCTTGTTGTAAGCAAACAAATTGATTGACAGAAATCTTCATCCTTACCACTGTGAAAACCTCAATATAAATTGGTTGATGATTGAAGCACTCAGGTAGAGGGCAACAAAGATGAATATTCTGTAACATCAGTAGATCAGAAATGAAGTAATGCCTCTTTATTTTTGCTTAGTAACTGAGGTGGCATAAAGCAGCTTCCTGACCTCTCAGTCAACAGTTCAGTTGTCCTGCATGTAGCAAGTTTGTTCAGTCGCATGTCATACCATGCCACCTGAAACTGAGTAGTCAGACATCAGTTGATGAATTGATGGAAGAATTGTGTGGCAACCACTGATGTGAGCATCACTGGACATTATATTACTTGAATAATGTGACATCTATGGCAAGCATTTGTAAACCAGTGCTATATCAGTTGCTGCAACAATATCATTAATTGTAAGAAATTGGCGCCATGGTTTGATAGGCCGTTCATTATGAGAAATGTGGAAGAAAAGCTCAATCCTATTTCATTAGTTGTTGAGTTCTTGTTGCAAAATTTGCATACGAAATCAATTACATGTTCTTAATAGCTAGTTTAGATGTTTTGGTGGGTGTGATTGTGAACATGCCTGTTTATTTCAGATAAATAATGATTGAAGAGTCAGTTTCTTTAGTGGCAGAGATGTTTCATATTATATGCTACATTTAGTACCGATATTCTTTATTGTAGCCTGTCATTACTTGTTATTGTGCTAATTGTTGGGATTCTGACATTGTCATTTAAACACTGTAATTTTATTCTGGTTTGAGGAATTATTGCAAATAAATTCTATTCTAATTGAAGATGGCTCACTTTTTTTGAAACGCCCTGATTATAAAGGCAACAAGGACGTCGGTAAAATTCTGCCATACTACACGCCGCAACTACACACTTGACTCACGGCAGTGAAACCTCACATTCTATTCATTTTGTCACTGTGTCTGTGATGCTGCGATAGGTCGATCTCATGGCGGATTGTCATTGAAATGTTTTTCTTTCCTTTACGTTGTAACCACTGGAATCTGGTAGTAATCTGTGACAATCATTGAACAGCTGTGAGAATGCAATAGAAATTTTACGTTATGTTGAAGTAGTTAATAATTTACTGGGAATGTGTAAATATTTAATTTCTGTCGTTCCTGAAATGTGTTGTAAAGGGCACATGTAAAATTCAGTATACAACACAATGGCAGGATTACTGGGATATAGTCGTGAAGCCATCAGAGTCAAAGTAAAGGTAAGACAGGTGTTTTACACGTGAAGTGTTTGAACAGTTTGGTTATATGTAGTAACATACTGCTTAGTAGTGGAAACAGCTGATATGCGATGGTAGTACACGGTACTTAGTTGTGTGTACCTTAAAATTGTCTTGTGATTAATGTAATAATTTTGTAGGTATTTGCTCGTGACTTGAGACGATAAATATGAAGTGCTAGAGCAGTTTCGTATTTCTTTCATTTACGGTTTATTTAACGACACTGTCAGTTTCTCATATAGCGTACAGTGATAAACTGATTAGCGAACGATAAATTGTAAAGGATATGAAAGAAAGTGGTTGAGAACTAATTTGAGATTCTCTCCAAAGATTTGCTTGAAGGAACTGAAAAATCACCTGTTAGTATTTTCGATGTCCGGGACAGCACCTCCCTAAGTAGGAACGCTAAATTCTGGCTACAGCTACAGTGTTCATCTAGCTGGAACTACTTATTTTTTTAGGAAATACAGTTGAAAATGGTGCATACTCAGATATTAGGATATGATGACAGTGTGCAGTATGACATAAGATTCTTTTCTTTGTCATAAGTAATGTTCACATTAGTAATAGTTCTCAGTTACTGAATTGCCTTTGTTTAATCATTTAGTTCTTACTTGGTCTTCATTTTTTAAGGTGTATGTGTATCCTCTTGCAGTGTTAGGACTAACTTTCAGGACAGTTGGACTGTTTGCAACATGTGATTTCTTCTTGAATGTAATGTGATTGATTAGGGCCCAGTCTTTGACAGACATCTCGCCAGCGAAGTGTATGTGTATTGCCAACAGGGCTCGGGAAATCTCATCCAGTTCATTTTGGGTGTTGTAGATGTGCTCCTGGAGTAGACTGAGGCTGTTCTTTGGTATATGCTCTTTACACCCTCAGTAATGGATAAGGTGGTGGAGGAACTATAGGAAGCATGGGACTATGTCATTGTCGCTGTGGCTATCTTCATTTTAGGTCCTATAGAACTAAAAAAATGTCCTTTATTTTGTTATAAATATAACACACAAATTACTTTCAACAGGGCCCCCTCATGACTTATTTTAATGCTATTGTGGATTGGTACATCAGTTTCCAACGTTATGAATGCCTTTTGTGAGAATATGGTGTGTAATTAGCCACTTCATATAATTGCAGTCCTCTGCAAGACTGCCTTCCTGAAGTTGGCAGTCATTTGTTATTGTCAGCTGTGAGCTTTCTTAGTGTTTTGAATATAAAATATGAATACAAACAAAATAGCCTAGAAAGGTAAAATGCTTGACATTTTAGATAAATTCCATACATATAAAACTAGCAAAAACTAAAACATCATAAACGAACAGAACGCTCATGACTACAATGTGTTATTCGACCTAGCAATAAACAGAAAAAAATACATTTCATATGTGGTGGTTGGCCACCCTGATTTCAGAGTTAATAAATACCTTATACATTTTAAAAACTGACATTAACGCCCACACATCGTTCAAGTTCACAAGCACAGATGACTCAACCATGGCTCACCATAGACCAGCAATGGCCATCAGACCAGTGGACTAATAGCTAAGTGCCCAATATAACACCAACTCCTGTGCAACCAACATCCAGTGAAGTGTTACTAATTGTGATTTTGTAAAAACTCACCTTTATGCTCTGTTAAAAAACCATACTCTTTTGATTTATTTTATGTGATTTAACTTGTTTTTTGCCACTGATGATGACCTCTTGAGGTCGAAACGCGTTTTGCATTAGTGTCATCCATAGTGTAAACAGTTTTGTTTGTATGCATATTTTATATTTCAATACACTACACGGTATGCAAGGTTTTAAGATTAGTGTTTTGAGTTTTACTTCTTCTTTTATCCTTTTCCTACATGATGGACAGAGTATAGTACTTCAACTCTAAAGGGATCTGACGATAGTGGATTGCACTTAAAATTATTCATTATCCTTGTTTAAAAAAGAAAGATACAACGTTTCAGAAACTGGCTCTGTTTCTGTCTGCAGGCAAGAGGTACCTACTCAGTTGGGTCCGTTAAATAGATCTAGTCTCCATCACTGGACAACATATGTCATAGAAGTGTTTGGGTGGATCTCCACATAACTTACAAATCCATTAATCAACTTTAATGAGTAAAATTTGAGGTTTTCACAGCAGTGAGTATGAAGATTGCTGTCTTCTGGGTTGTTGCGCTGTGTAGTCTGGTCGATGTTAACCAACGATTCATCGCCCTAATGACAGAGGCAGTATGACCTCTGAAACGTTGGTTGACATCGACCAGACTACACAGCGCAACAACCCAGAAGACAGCAATCTTCAACTTTAATGAGATTTTGCCATTAGAAGTTGCTTCATCACAGAGTAACTTAAAACCACTTGATCCATCAGATAACACACTGGGCAGTGATATGTTGAAGTTATATTTGGGAAGTACCTGGTTGAGATCTCACCTGAAGCATGCACCCAACACTTAGTTTTTTTCAATCCCTCCATTCCATTGCCAGGATATTACCTTTAAACAAGCCATTTGTTTGACTTTCTTTTCCACCTATACTTAATCATTTTATTAAAATCTGCAGGTTACATGTAACCCACTAACTCAGCAGATTCTACATGTTTCAGTTTTCTGAACTTATTGCCAATCCATTCATATTAGAGAATATGCTTGACTTCATTCTGAGATCATGAATGGTGAAAGAGGCTTATAAATTTTAAAATTGTACACTCATTGATGCAGATTTTTTTCAGGATCCTGAATAAAATTGCATCAAATAATCAGACTTTGATAAAAGATGATTAATAGGTAGGATTTTGAGGTTTTCACAGAGGTGAGTCCAAAGATGTCTGTCATCTGGACTGTTGCATAGCGCAACAACGCAGATGACAGCCATCTGATGATTAATAGTTTTGTAAGATTTGAGGTTTTGATTGCATTGTGAGAAAATCACAATCCTGAAACTAATTTATGATCATTCTGAAGGATGATAGGGACAAGGTTTTCTTAGTCTGTGTGGTCCCTTAGAAGGAGCTAATCTCCATCTTTATTCCTCTTATTTTACCTGATGAATGAGACAGACCCAGTCCCTGAAACATCATGTTATGAGAAACAATAGGTAATGGATAATATCCAAAATTTTAGCCAAAACTATTACTGGAGCTAATTGTTCTTTGCATGATGTGCATGAAATGAATGCATGTAGGGCAGGTCATGTCTGTCTGTCTGTCTGTCTGCTTGCCTGCCTCTCTCTGTCCATTCATCTCTGTGACTATTCGCTTGATGTAATTCAAGAGCTGTTTAACAGATTTGGATAGCATTTGGCATGGACTTTATGCCATTGGGGAATACCAAAAAATTGTAATCGGCAATACTAACATGGTGGATGAGGTGGTATTGACAGTAGCACCACTTGCAATAGGGCAGTACAATAATGTATGGTCATAGATTTTTGAAAATATAAAACTTTGAGAAAGTAATTTGTTGTATAGTGTAAAATAACAATGTGTTGGATGTATAAAATAAAGAAAAATTATTTGACCAGGATTCAATCGTGTATGTATGAGTGTAGTATGCTACCACAGACTTAACACATCTTATAACATGTCAGTATTGATTTAAATTACTTACAGAAAACATTAAGACCCTGATTTGTTTATAGTTTGAAACAAAAGTTGTGTTGGTAGGATAACTGACATACATATTTTATTAGCAATTCTTAATTTGCAAAGAACACATTTGTGTTATAGGATTTGAGACTTTCGTGGCGAGTACAATCAATAAAATTTTCTCAAGCAATCAGCCGCATTAACTGGTTACCGTAGTAAACCGACGTTTCGGGAACTAACTATGTCCCCATCACCAGGGTTCTGATGTGACTGGATACCTCTGAAGTCGCCTGTGTAACCTACTTACACAGGCGACTTATTTTATTGAACATATTTGTGTATTCTAGTTTGGATTACATTTTTCCAGTCTTGTTTTGTTTACCATAAAGTTAATGAACACATGTCTTAAGGTAAGTATGATAAGATAGCTACTGATTAAGCTGAAAAATAGGACAAAAACAACAAGAAATTGGTTATTCTTAGGACAGAACTGAAACAGTTTTCTACAGGTAAAACTACAGTTCAGTGTCCAAACATCAGAAGGTTTACTACACAGGTAGGATGTTACATATATCAAACCAAGAAGTTCTTGAAATGACAAAGCCTACTTTCCTTTAAATTTTTCAGTCTCTATTCACAAACAACAGAAATAATAACTTAACAATTACATGTATTACTGACTGATTTCTGTGTATAATTTCTGGTAAATTCAAATTGCTGACAGATATATCCTGAATATTAGTCATGTTATCATGTTTATAACTTAACAAACAAAATAATCCTTTGTACAAAGTCTCATATTTCTTGTCCATGGCTTATCTGTTATTGCTCTTAAATTAAAAATCAAATATGGCTGCTATGTTTGTGTTTTACATGCACCATACAGTAAAACAAACAAACCAAAGTTCACATTTATAAAATATTTATCACCACATGCAATTTCACAGTTTTACATTAAATTATACTTCTGTTGATCATGATTTAGAAGTTACCAAAGTTACCACAATTTATAGATGTTATTGGTGTTTGTGAATCAGAATGTATGATGGAATGGCTGCTTATGGCATAAAGTTCTTAACTATTAGAAACATCTGTCTTTGATCAAAATTATTTGGGTGAGGTTTTAAATTATTTTATAAAAAGGGAAAGTAACCTAAAAGCAGCAGCACATTTGTTGAAGCATTTGAAGTTGTACAAAAATTAAAAAAATATATTCAAAATTATTCTTATTTTTGTCTTACAATTGCATTATTTCTAGAAAATGGTGAGAAAATAATGTACAGCGAAAGGGTTAAACATCCATGCTGTGTGGCTGTCAGGTGGACTTATTGCTGAGGTTAATGGTTTAGAGCCATGCTAGTGTGATGCATTGCCAGCTTGACCACATGTAAGCAGTGATGCACACATGATAAAGGTTTAGCATTGGGCTTTTTTCTTAAAATAAATTTAACTAGAGGGCAGATATGCAGAATGTGGATGATGTAAATCACTAAAGCCATTTGGAGCAACAGTGCTGTAGATTCTGAAGTCTATTGCCAAATGTTTGTCTGACTTGTGTAGCTGTGGTTCAACACCCCTTTCTTCTTTGCTGCCTGGCATCACTCCAAGAAGAGAGCTGAAGCAGTGGAAGTAGGCACTTGGTTGGTACTTTTGTAAAGGAAAAGAGGGTTAGAACTCGGAGTGGAGGCCTTATCAGTTTTGTGCTCATGTGGACTCATTTCATTATTTAGGTGTGGAAACTCACCCTTACATTTGTACCAGTCTTTATAATGCTGCTATTATATGCATGTCATGAAAATTGTTTTATATTTCATTTATTTTATTGCATTTTTATTAATCTCTTCCATATTTATCAATTTTTTTTTTAAATTTTGTGATTTTTATGTTCCTAATGTAGAATATAATATTCTTATACACTTTAGTCACTTTGATATGTCACTGAAATAAATGTTGGCATTGCTCCTATGGTGACTTGTTTATTCAGTTTCTTGTGTTGACAGCTTGAACTTTGTTGCACAGATTGTACCTGTCATTCATCCCAACTTGTAAGAAGTTCTATCACTGTCAGATTATTTATTTAGTCTGTTATGTTGCATACCCTTAGGTGTATGTTTCTTTATGCATAATATGTAACTATCACAACTTGTTAATTCTGATTGCCAAAGTCCCCAACAGATGCACACAGGTTTCATTAAAAAGTTTGTTTGGAAACCTATAGCTCAAAAATAACAATGTTATAAATGGTGGTTGGATTCTGGATTCAGTCCTTAGTAACCAATTAATTTGAAATATGTTACATTTGTAGTGAATAATAGTAAAAATCTGTACTGTCATAATACCTGCAATGAAGCAAATCTAAAAACAAAATAAACAGATTATGTATTTCTTTGTTAGTTACTGGCTTCTTATTGGAACTTGTGTTTCTTTAGAAGAAACAAATTTAATTAGGGGAGGGAGGATGGGGAAATTTTATGGAGGCAGTGAATGAGTGCAGCATGACAGAACATCCTTCAGAATCTAAATGTTGTACCAATGCAAGTAATTCTGAGACTAGTGACTGGTTTCTGCATTTGTTTCTTTACTGATATGGTCAAATTATTTAAATAACAAGTAGGTAACTTCTTTGTTTATATGTACATATAGTCATAAGTTGGATATTTATACTCTATTTATCATTTAATGAGACTACTATTTATTACTCTCTGTTAATAATAAAACTTTCCTTTCAGAAATGTGAAGGGGTGCTTCAGCCAGAATATAGGAAGTTCAGTGTGGATCCACAGATCACATCTTTTGAAGTACTTCAAAGTATTTTGGCCAAGGCATTTGATATTAGAGGGTATGTTTTATATGTTCTTTTTATATGGATTAGCTGTCGTCATTATCATGTTCTGTAAAGAGTAAACTCTCCTCCAACACGAGTTTGTCCAACTCTGATTTGTTTTTACATGTAAAAATAATTGTGAGAAATTATTTATGGAATACCAAAAATTTGATTATATGCAGTCTGCCAGACCTGTTGTAGTACCATATGAGAAGTACCACTGCAGTTTAAAAAGCTACAGATGGTTTTTCTTTAGCACATGTATTTGTAACTTGGTTTGTTTATTCAGCAGGCATAGTTCTGCTGAGCTATCATCATGTGATTTTTCCTTCCTCTCTGTTTTTGCTCGCTCTTTTCTCACAAACTGCATGTAACCCACAGTCTCAGTCTTAGTTTCACTGTTATCATAACTTACGTTGTATTGTTTTCCTGTAGTTTTACTGTTGTGATATAGGACAGTATTATAGAGTTGAAACAAAGGTACAATGAAGCAAAGAAAAGTTGAAAGATTTTGGTATTAGATGAGAAAACAAAGATTCTATATAAGTTGTGCAATGGTTTGAGTGCAACAGCAGTTGGCCAACATTCCATTGATATTCTACTTCATGCTTAACTTATAGATGGCACATTATTATATTACACAGTTTTTTCAAGAAATAAATACCATTACAATATGTATACATATGATTTTTTTTTATTTACTTTAAAGAACATATTCCTGGCATTGGACAAAGGCTTACTGTAATGTTTTGCAAGATAGAGAAGTATGCATTATTTCCTTGTGTTTGAGAGACAGTAAACATTTGAGTTTGATATTTAGAATGTTATGATGATTTGTAAATAAAAATGTATAAATGTGCAAAACCGATTGGATCTGGGGTTATAACTTGACATATCCCTTGCATACAGTTGTACCTGGTTTTATTTTGATATTGCGTATTTTTTTATTCTAGAGATTTTACTGTTTGCTATAGAGCATTTGATGACTATGGCCAGGAAACGTACTTGTCTCTGTTATCAGACTGGGACTTAGATGCAGCATTCCTAAGGTAAGTGTTTCAGTAAAGTTTCTACTGTCTGATTTCTTCTTAAGTACATCTTGCTGTGTAAATTGCTTTATTACTTTCAATTATTCACTTACATAATTAAATTAAAATATTAATTAGAGGTAACAAGATTGGAAAGCCTTGGAATGTTTTGCTGAAACCATGCCTCAAAGGCAAAGTATAACTCAGAAGGAATAACAGGCAACCGTGGTGTCCAGTGTCATTGTTGTGGTGTAATCTGAGGTCATTTTTGTGAGCTGTGATCTGAGTTCCAAGAATATACCCCAAACAATATTTGTTCCCATTGTTAATATCATTCCAACAGTGGCATCAGTTATTGTTGCTCCATAGTTCCAACATTATCAATTCCCATTATTGCACATCGTGTTCCAGAAATAACCTCGGTTTCCATTATTCCAAAAAATTACCCTAAGTTGTGTCGGTTGCTTATTTTGTAGGAATAATGTTAGATAACCATGGACATCTGATGTTCCTTGCTCATGCTAATGACTGAAAAACACTTGAAAAGCTTCATACATACTTACTTCAGTGATTCTCTAATTTGTTTAACATACTTATCAGAATTAGGCTTAGAAATGTTTAGAGAACTACTCACATTGACCAACATTTTGAAAAGATTGCCAGTATGGGAGAATATTATTAAAATAGAGATGGAAAATTTAAAGGCCCCACTTGCCTTGGTAGGTAAACATTTTATACAAGTGACAAAAATTGTTTTATGTCACATTTCAGCACCTTTTTTCTCAGACTTTTCAAAAATTAGTTTCTAACAGATGTGAAAGGTATACCCTAAAACAAGAATCAATGTTCTCTTTGGGGTACACTGACATTCCAAGGGTGTTCTTCATGCCACATCACATACTAATGTGACCCAAGTTTACTGTTGTGTCTTGGGCCATTGTTGTGCAGCAGTGTAGTCCAACGGTACCTGCACCTTGTCGTGGTGGTGGGGCTTGAATACCTCAGTGACCCCAAGAGCTATGGTGGCAGTAGCATAGCTACTGGTAGGGCCTCCCTAGCCAGATTGGTCAAGGGGGGAGAGGTCAGACTAAGACAGGTACCCTGGTCCTCCAGATTGGGGGGTTGGTCGCAAAGCTTGCACCGTAAAAGGAAGATGTTTCGAAACCTCAATCAAAGCCTCGGACAGGCGGACCTAGCAGAGGACCAAATGGAAGAGGAGAATTGAGGAGGCCATGGAACAAATACGGACTGGAGAGTCATAGAAGAAGAAGAAGTCCAATGGTGCCCTTAGGTCGTTCTTACACTTATTTGCCCCAACCCTATTGTTTCACAACAATGAGTTCCAACAGTGGAACCTTTGATCCCATTATTGTGACAAAGACAGACATTGACAGGACCATAAAGTTTCCTCCACTCATACTACAGTATGCAAAATGCTTAATAATACGTGTATAATTCAGTTTAATATACAGAATGATCGAAAAGTCATTCCTGGCACGTTCTGTTTGTCAAAAAACAAATTACATTGAAATCAGAAGAAAAGTTTTGGAAATGCCCACCAAATTCAGTGATGAATGTATTCACTCTTTTTCTCAAGTTTGATGCAACATGGTGAAGAGTTCCTGTGTCACAGAAAGGTTCATCTGACAAGATATTAATTAAATAAAAATTTCCTTGGATATTATCCAAGGAAATTTTTATTCAATTGACTCTTCACCAACGTCAAGAAGTTTTAGATTTGATATGACAAGATATTGTTGATTTATTTGGCACAGGAAAATGGTTATGTGTATCCTTCAGCTTATTCTGGCAAGTTAAGTAAGAATAAGATTCCAGGTAGTGTTCAACAATGAACATTCATTGCACTTGTTGAAAATATATCCTTGCTCCTTGACTGGAAAGACAACTGACCGACTGGCGCATCAGGTATTTTGTGTCTTGTGTGGGCTCATGTATAGTCACAGTGAAGTGTGTTTATTAATCCAACTGAATTGTATTGAATTGCAACCATCAGTAAATATATTAATATGAGTTACACATATACAGGATGATTCAAAAGGTTAGGGCCAAACTGAAGGAGCATATAGATGGACTCAGAGAGAACAACTTTCGAATAGGAATCCATATCCTCTAAAGTTATCCTGAGTCAGTCGAGGCCATTGAAGGTAGGGAAGTTTGATAACATTTTTTTTATATTATTTAGTGTTCTGTCTGATGACAGGTCCATATGAACAGGATCCTTCCATCCTTTTCTCGGACTGGGACCTGTTCATATACGTTCTTGGCAGATGATCCAGAAGTGGTTTGCCATTGCCTTCTTCTGTGTGTGAATGGAGTAATTGTTGGGATGCCACGGAGAAACCGGGGAATCCCCCGGAGGAAAACTCCTTGTTGCCTAGACCACGGCCTTGCCCAACACAAGTTATAAATTCGGGCACCGTCGGGAATCGAACCCGAGACCGCAGGATTACAAGGCCAGTGTTCTAACCGCTAGACCACCGTGGGTTTGTTGATAAGATACTGCTGAAATAATCATACATTGCTATTCTCCTACTAGCTTAATTTTGTTTTTTTATTGATGTACAAGGATTACATTAGCAATTTTACAAACCAAATTACTTCAGCTGTATGTTATCAGACTTACCCACCTTCACTGGCCTCGACTGACTCAGGATAACTTCAGAGGACATGGATTCCTATTCGAAAGTTGTTCTCTCTGAGTCCTTCTATATGCTCCATCAGTTTGGCCTTAACCTTTTGAATCACCCTGTATACATGCAGTAAATATTACCATGTTCTACTCCTAAATCAAGCCAAAAACTTTCTATAATGATATGTTTACTACTGCTTTGTTAGTAAGAACAGGAAGCATTAACAATCCAAGTGATATGATTGATGTATTTTGTGAGCACATTTATTTACTAGAGTTCAGTATAGTGACATTTTAATGTTTACAGAATGTTTGCAAAAGTTGCTAACAGTGTAGTCCATTAGTTTGGAGGCCACAGGGCCGATTACTTTCGGCTGTCCATCAAACTGTTTAGTGAGAGTCCAAACACTGCTTTACATTTGCTGGTAAAATGAGCAGGAGCTCCATCATGCATTAACTACATAGTTTGCCATGTTGTCAATTGTACATCCCCCTGTAATTGAGGTAACTGTAAGGTTAAAAATGTAAATAGGGCTCTCTGAGAGTCATGGCAGTATTCATAAGAGCCTAGGAGGAGATTACCATTATTTCCACCTAAAAATTTATTGTAAACTTATGCTGGAAGTGTGTTTGTTGTCATTGTTCAAAATTATCGTATCTTGGGAACAGTGGCTGCAACCATATGATTGTAGGAACTTTTTGCTTTGATTTTAGGGTAGAGCATGATCCTTATATTTATTTCATGTAATTAAAAATCATCCTATATATGTACATAAATTATTTCCATAGCAAGATGAAGTTTAATCTGTTTCTTACAAATGTATTGCTAAGCAGAACATTAATTAAAAGAAAATGTTATAAACTCTTGTGTAAGATCAGTTGTTACACATTGGCCACCATGTTGGAGAAAAGGCCGGTAATTTCTCTATGTTAACCTCAGTGAATGATTCTCTGATTTAGGCAGTCATTATGGATTTACTCTGTACATAAAAATGAACTGCTAAGTGTTTTGAGTTTTGATAATTACTTTATAATTTTTTCCTAAAATTGTAATGAATTTATTCACCCTTGGCTTTGTCCTTTATACTGTTGGAATATGGGACTTAAATTTCTGTACTATGGAGTTGGTGGCTAGATATAATTCTGAGGTTTAATAGTTTAGCAGTAGGCCAACCTAACTCACAGTCAGCTAGACTATGCAGTAAGCCATGATGCATAGTCAATAAATGTTAACTCATTATCCAAACTGAATAACAAAAATGCAGAGCACTATTTTATATATCTAATATACAGTGTGTCCAGTCTAAAAATTAAATGTATCTTTCATTTCTGAGCTTCTGGCAGGAACTGCGTGATTCACCCCAAGTGCTAACATAAATTGCTGCTAAAATCGTTAGGCCACAGTGTAACTATGCCTGACATTCTGTTTGTTGTGCGTATGAGTGCATGTGGTTCAATATACTCTTGAACAGCATGTTTTTCTGTATAAATCGCGCATGCATATGTGATATGTGGTTCTATTAGGAAGTGCTGGAGAAAATTTTATTGTAAATATCTCAGGATCATAGTTTCAAGCACAACAAACTTGAAGATTTCTGTCTTCTGGGTTGTTGCGCCATGTAGTCTGGTCCACAAACTTATTAAGAAAGTCAGGTCCACTAAGTCATTTCTGGACAAGAAACCTGCTATAAACATCATGTGCATTCTGAGGAAAGACTAGACAAAATAGGGCTAGATTAGAACCACTGAAATCATTGAGGCGTCTTGCACAAGAGACCAGAATCTTGAAATCATAGTCAGCCGTATTGATGTAGCTGCTTAAACTTTGGCCACACAAGGTGAATGTAGTTCATACTTTGCAACCATGTTACTTGGTTAGCAAAATTGATTTCTGCAACTGATTTCTTCAATTAGTTCATGATGTAGTTGACTCTTATTTGACTTTTCTTTTCTAATGAAGTATGCTTTCATTTCCACTTACATGTTTCCTCCCAAAATAATCGAGACTGGAAGTCTGTTAATCAACATTTAATTAACGAAATTCCTCTTCATGATATAAAAATTGGTGTGTGGTGTGCAGTGGATGAGTGCTAAATAAATTATTAGGCCTATAATTATGCAGTAAAAACTGATATGATACTAATATTGACAGAATTCTTCGCGTAGCTCACACTACAGACAATTTTCTGATGGCTTTGAAAGGGGTAATAAGTTGTGGTTTGTGGCCAGCATGTTCATCTGATCTTACCCTGTTCAACTTTTAATTGTGGGTTAATTTTAGGGACAAAATTTACAGAATGAACTCACATATGGATGAAGAGTTAAAGGTAAACATATTAAGAGAAATGTTGGAAGTTCTTGAGGAAGGAATTCATTTGGTCAATTTCAACCTACTTCAGTGGCATAGAGAATGTTTTTAGCACATTTTAAAAAACAGTATATAAGCTGATTTTATTTCTCTTATGGCGCAATATTTGAATTGTGTGAGGAAAATCTTGTAGCCCTTGATGTAAATTATGTAGTTTCTACTGGGAGCTGGGAAGTGACTGTTGAACTTAACTTTGTCAGTGCATGCTTTGTATCACATCCAAGGGGAATAAGTTATATTATTTCTTTAGACTACTGTCTGAATCCTATTTTATAGAAATGTTTGTAGTTTGGTAGCTGTTGAAGACCTCATGATTGAACTTCTGAAAAGGATCTGCTTTCAGAAAGTTATTGAGAGGTTTTTGGTGAGACCAAATCCTGATGCCCTAGTGTGAGAAGAAGAGGCAAGGGTAATCTGTTACAAAGAATTTCAGTCATAATGAGAACATACTTTTGTTCCTGTTTCCAGTACACAGAACCATTTAAAACATATAGTAGATTCCAGTTAACCGGTATCTACTGTATATTAAAAGAAAATGAACTGAAGATTTCCGTCTTCTGGGTTGTTGCGCTGTGTAGTCTGGTCGATGTTAACCAACGTTTCAGAGGTCATACTGCCTCCGTCATCAGGGCGATGAATATGCCAATAGGGTGTGAGGTGCTAGGTTTATAGGCCAGAAAGTGAAAGTGAAAGACGGAAATCTTCATACTCACCGCTGTGAGAACCTCAAGTCTTACACAGAAAATGAACTGCTGGATAAATATGAATAATTTCCATCTTTAAACAGTGGTGTAATATCATTAAGAAGTTTGTTAAGAGTTGATGAAGCAGATAGATTCAGAACTTGGCATTTGAGAACAAGACTTGCAATCACAAAACTGGTGTAATGCAACAGAATGTAAAATTTGTGATAGCATAACAAATGTGAAATACAGAGTGACAGAAAAGTGGAAAGTTCTAAGAAAATTTAAGTAGACAGCTTTGTTTCATTTTCATTCACCACTTTCTTGTACTGGCATAGTGCATATTAGTTCTTTTATCAGTATTCAAGTAAAATAATGGAGTGATGATGTGAGTGGAAGCTGAAAGCTATATAGAAATTTGGATGAATAAGAATCATAACCTCAAAATGTTCTCTTTAAACACAACTACTTATTTGATATAACAGTTAATTGAACAGTTGTCAAAATTTGTAAATTATTCATTATATTTTATATTAACTAATATATATTGTGGAACATGGATGTGTTTAAATTACAGTGCTTCAGAGCCATGCCTCTGTTTACAAGTGGATATGAAGCCGTTTGAAGAGAGCTCGGATGATTGGGATTTGCTAGGTTATGTTGATGTTCCACAAACTCAAGTACCAGGAAGCAAGCCTCAGAACCGGCTACCTGGGTTGATCTTGAATCAGGTTGAGAGGACATTCAACATGGTACAGAGGGCACTGAATCTCATAGAGGAACAGCAACCTCCCATCTCTGATCAGCCTCCCCGCACACCACTGACAGATGCAGAATTCCGCAAGTTCTTGGACCCTATTGGTCAGGTGGTACAAGCCCGTGAATTGAGGACTGCCATTTATTATGGTGGCATAGAGCCTAGTCTCAGGTATGTTTCTTAAGAGTGGAAAACAGGAACACAAATTATACTACACTACAAATAATACTAATATTTGTGTATGTCCAACTACCTTCATCTCTGTCATTTATTAACAAATGTGTTTTAGCCAAGGGGTCATCATTCTCAGTTTTGCCTGTTTAATATTTACATACATACATCTTTACAGTAGGGCCCCGCTTTTCGGCGATCCGCTAATATGGCGCTTTTCAATTGCGTGCATATGCCCCACGCGCTCAACAGCTGAGTCAGAGAAGTGCGTCCGGCACCATTTTCTTGTCCCTGATTCATTTTACTTTCATATTGTTTTTTTAGGCCTAGTGCTATTGTGCACTTACTATATGATAATGTAAACATCTTAGTAGGCTTTGATATGTATTTGCAATTGAAAAAAGGCAAAGATCCGCTTTTCGGCGGGGTCTGGTCCCTAACCTGCCGTATATGCGGTGCCCTACTGTATTACATTCCATGGATCCATAAGATAGTCAGATGACAATAGGATGTGGAAAAAGTTATAATAATAATAATACAATACATATTATAAAGTACAATTCATACTATTATAAGAATTTAACATAATACAAACAAAAGGTTCACCTAAAGTAATGTTAAGTATTTTTTTATGCTACATTAAATTATGCCTTATAATTTACAAGACTTGTGGGACTTGATGGTATACTGTTGAAAATTTTTATCCCTGCATAATATGCACTCTACTGAAAACATGAGAGGTTGGCAACTGGTCTATGAAGCTGATTTTTATTCCTTGTGCTGACACTGTGTACAGCACAATAAGTTTGAAAAATTCTTGGTTATTTACAATGAAGTTCATTAATGAGAATATGTATTCACAAGGAACAGCTAAGATCTCTGATCTCTTAAATAGACTTCTACATTAATTTCTAGGTTTGACACCAGCTATTAATCTAACAATTTTATTTTGTAAAGTGAATATCTTTTGCTGTTTGATGAAATACCGCCAAAAATTATTCCATACTTTATTATACAGTGAAAATAGGCAAAATATACTGATCAGAGTGGGTCAGTGATGCTGACATGCAAGAGAGATCTAACTGCGTGATATGCTCCACTTAACTTAGGTATTAGCCAGTTTATCAATATGATTTTTCCAATTTAGGTGATTATCAATTTGCAAACCCAGAAATTTTGTATTTATTGACTCTTGTATATACTTCTCATTATAAACAATATTTAAAGCCTGTTGTGGTGAGTTATTTGTTATAAATTTTATTATATTTGTTTTATCTAGGTTTAGGGCCAGCCTGTTAGCATTAAACCATTTACTCATATGAGACAGAACTATGTTTGATGTTGAACAGAAATCATAAAAACTTTTATTAGAAATTATGATACTTGTGTCATCAGCAAATATTATGGGTTCTGTTAAAGTATTTATTGTTTTTATTGTTGGAGGAAGGTTATTTATGTACATTATAAAAAGTAAGGGCCCTAAAATTGACCCTTGGGGAACTGCATGTTTTATTGTTCCCTAGTTAAAGAAATTATTCTGTTTGTTTTTAGGTGCTTTGCATTCAACCTTTTGTTTTCTGTCTGTTAAATACGATCTGAACCATTGTGCTGCTATTCCTTGAATGCCATAAAAATGTAATTTATCCAACAAAATTTCATGATTTACACAGTCGAATCATTGGTTCAACAAGTATAAAATACTTTTCTTTATTATTGTTTTTCAGTAATGTTCATATATGAATTTACATCAAATGCATAATAAAATTACATAAAATAATTTATAAAAATGTCATATTAAAGTTTGTAACAGTGTTCTTGCAACATTTTTGCACTCACAGAACATCCAAATTTGTCAATAGCACACAATGGCCATCACAAAACTTTGCCCCATGATAAGGAGGTATGAACTGTATATGGACATATATATATATGTAAATCCTTGCCCTGTAGGAATGTAGGCATATGAATAAATATAATATGTTAAATAGAACTATTGTTGATGAACCAGTGTGTGTATTACAAATTCTAATTACAAAAGATTAGACATTACCTTTTTTAACTACAATGCATGCATATACAGTTTTTTGAATATACAAATCCTGACAGAAGTTTGTGGCACAACTGGAAGGTAGTGGTGGCACGTCAGTTATGGAACACTGATGTATAAAGCCATTAAGAGTAATTTTGACACATTTAAAAAAACATATTACATTAAAATGTAAAGTAAGGTGTTTCTTCCTTGAAGGTGAGATTGAGAGTTTTTATAAATCTTTAGTGGGGTCCACATATTTACATTTTCTATGAGTTGAGAATGCTAAACATGATTATTTTCACCACATCTGTGAAATTGGAGTTTATATAAATCTTGGCTGGGCTGGTGGCTGTGGGTAGTTGTATAATGAGATTCTCCAGATGTGCTGTTTGCTGTGACTGCATTGTCCATATGTTATGTTGTATGTTGTAGAATAGGAGAGCTCAGTTCTGATTTATGGGGCCAATGTGGTTGCTGCCAAACACCTGTTGTGTATGGCCAATGTTCTGGATATACAGGAATGTTTTATATATAGTCTGTATATATGATACCATCCTTTCATGTCAGTGTTTTTATTTTATTTTAACAACAAGTTGAAAAGCACATTTAATGTAATAGTGTGCTACTTGTGAAGACAGTTGCCCATCCTTTTATGTTTATATGTATGACATTTTTCATAAATGTCCATAATAGGACCATTATCATTTATTTTTTCCAAGGTCTCATTTACGTTGACATACTCGTGTCATTCAAAAAGTAAAAAGTAAAGCTGTCCCACTGTACGCCATGTAGGTGCTTGGGGGAAGAGGATGTATAGCTCCTACTCATTCCTGACCTTGGCACTACAGGGGGCTCAGTGGTCACTATCATGCCCTGGCTGCACTTTGCCCCTGGGAATGGACCCCGATACCCACTGGATAGGAGGTTGGGTGGGCCCCAGAACTGGTCTGGACACAGATGGTAGGAAGAAATCCTGTGCCCCCATTGGGGATTGAACCCTGGTCATCCAGTCTATAGCCAGTCAATATACTGACTGATCTATGCGTCATTCATCTACTATAAATGTGTTTAGCAAATATTATTTGTCCCTATTATATATTACAGCATATATGTGTTCTTTGTATCATATAGAAACACTAAGCCTTGTTTGGCCTGCATGTTACTTTATATATACCACTCCTATGATATTAATCTAAGCTTTTTTTCTGGCAAGTGTATATGGTAGCATATACAGGTTGTCAGAAAAATGGCACATAATAATAATGGGAATGAGTAGAAAACCTCAAAACAAAATTATAATGTAAAAGGAAGAATTCTCCAGGAGAAATTTTTACATAACCATAAAATGGGGCAGGTACATTAATCATACTGTGGGAGGACCAAGGGTGATATAATGTGACATATGACACACAAAATACAAATGTGATACCACAGTTGACAATGATCAACACTCAGTGCACAATAGTAGTCTCACTGCTGTGAACTGGTAGTGTGCAGTCTTCCCATGGCAGTAAAACATCAACAAGAAAGTGTGTGTAAAATGAATGTCACAACTACCCACAGCCACCAGAGATGTGAGCAGGTCTCCCAGCTAAGGTTTCCATTAACTCTGATTTAAAAGTGGTCCTAATTTGTATTTAGTTTTGTGAATGTGGTGCGGGTGATCTTAATCATGTTCAGCATACCCAGCTCACAGAAAATTTGAATAAGTGGGCCTCACTAGTGAATTAACAACAATTCTCAGCCACACCTCAAAGGAAGGAAGATCTTACTCACCTTGCATTTTAAAATTGTATTCGTTTACCTTTATTCTTGTCCTTAGATTTTTGCCTCTGGAGTTCAGTGTACGACTTCTGCTTTCAGGGAACAGCCATGTGGAATGTTGAAAATTATCCAGTATTTTGACAAACATTGCAGTTGCCATCTTCATAGTTGTTCATTTCTGGCAGACTTATAAGTGCAGAAGGTGGCAACTCTTATATCTGCTGAAACACTGGATAATTTTCAACATTTGATGCCATCAATCCCTGACTGAAGTTGTATGTTTTAAATTTGTGCCATATTTACTCTTAATGGCTATATAGACTTTACTGTGCGACTTACTTTATGCAAATTTATATATGAAAATTATTGACACACTCTCAAGCCGCGTCAGGTGGCTGAACAGTGAACAAACCATATCTTCACCATTCAGCCACTTGACGCGGCTTGTAGCCCGAGAGTATTTCATCAAATTCATTCACCACATAAGCTTCACTTCATCCATTTTTGACACACATATTAAAGAAATACATTTTATTCTTGCTGGTTCAGCCAATGTAAGTATAATGTGGGTAACACTGATGATGGCTGAAGCATGTCTGTTAATAATAACTGACATGTAGTGATGCAGGTATTGGACATACACAGCCACTTGGTTTATTTGTATTATAAACCACATGATATGAAAGAATACAAAATTTACTACACTAATTTTGTCATGCTAATCTTTAATTACAAATTTTATGTTACTGAACTGAAGTGTCTTTGCTATTCTGTAAAGAATTGTTTCTTCGGTGTACATGATGTTGTATTTGAAGATTTTTAATGTAGTATGGAATGGACATAAAAAGACATTGAGGTGCAAGTTAATTTTGTAAGTTACATCAAGTTGTATATTTCTGACTGAGCTACTTGAACACTCAGTTATCTGAATTCAAACATAAGACTTACAGCTATGCTTTAAGGCCAAATTATGTGCAGTATCACACATTGTTATATGAACAAATCCTTTTTGTAGAAATTGGTATCTTGAAGCTTGTCCTTACTAAGAGTACAGTCTTATTCATTTGATCATAGATAAAATAAGTTTGTTGTGAAAATTAAGCAAGTAGTGGTATTAACTCTTTATTTCTACCATGAGAATTATGGGAAATTAAGCACAGTAGCACATGCACAATAACTATTGAAGTATGTCCTCTTGTTTGCCAAGTTTGGGAGTGTAGCAGTGGTGCAACTGTGTATGTGGTGTTTAAATAGCTCCAAAATACAAATGTATTATGCAGTGGTATTTCACATTTTAAGAAATGTGGTCAGTCACTGAAGCTCACTGGTGGGTGTAAGCATCTGGCTGAGACAGAAATCATTGTTGCTTCAACAGTGTTGAAACATTCCAGGATGAGTCTGTCTGTCTCCTTGTTCTTGACTGTCTCTGGAGGTGGGTATGGCATGCTTGACATGCCAGCACACTGCCCAGTGGTACTTGAAAATGTGTGCTCTGCACCTCAAAACTAAAGTGTTTAAATTGTTCATAGTCCACAATCAGAAGTTATTTAAGCATATAAGTGGCATTATAATTCAAATCATTTATAATTTTTGTGTTTGTCCATATGCAGCTTTTCTCCACCTTCCATTGATAACATACCTGCCAGATATATTGTAATCTCAATTTTATGTTTCTTGATCTAAGGTTTATTTTCTGTGGTCCGAGCCATATCTCCATATAATGTAATACTCATACATTTTTGCCTCGGCTTAGTGTTTCTCAGTCTTAGGTATAACTCCCATTTAAGGAATGAAATTTAGGTCCATACATGGAATCTGGACCCAAGTTCAGTGTTCAACTAAACATAACATGTGCAACTTATTATTATCACCAAGTTTCAAGCTGTAAGAAATGTGTGGTCACTTCCTCCCCTGCCACCACTGCAGTGGCTTTACTGAGCAGTGCACTGCTTTGGAGTTCTCACTTAGTCTGTATTCTGATGAGCTCTGTATTTTATAAACCTTTATTTTAACCATGAATGAAGTACCAAAATCAAATTTTGCTATTACTAGAAAACGAATGGGAGTCGTGCAGGGTTCAGCTTATTATGGACCAAATTTGCATAAAACACATGTCTGTTATGTAGTTATCTGACAAAAAACAATAGTATATTTTAAGGAAGAATGCTTTTTTAACTTGACCAGGTAACTTTTAAGTTATTCACTTTCAGGATTATTGTGCGTACACAACCTAAGCAACATCTGGTGGCTGTCACACATTAAAATTCACATATCCTTTGAGTTTTGATATGAGAACATGTCCATACAAAATTTCCTTTTCAAGCTTTGCTGTTTTTCTTTGAGCAGTAGCAAGGACTCAGATTTACATCTGATGTTTCATAATTAAGAAATGTAACAGACTACAACTCCATAATTAGATAAATTGTGCATGTGGCCATAACAGAAAAAAAGTTTAATTCTTGCTTTAAAAATACTGATTGACACAGTACTCTTCATGTACGAGGTGCGATCGAAAGGTTTCCAGACTGCGCGTATAAAAACCCGTACACTTATCTCAGGTATTAAATTCATCCATCACCCTCAAAGTAGTTCCCCTGGGAGTGAACACAACGATCCCAGCGCCGCTGCCAAGCCTGGAAGCATCCCTGGAAATCTTTCTTTGTCAGCATGTCAAGCACCATCTGCGATTCTGCCTGAATCTCTTCTATCGTCTCAAATCTCCTTCCCTTTAGCTAAATTTTCATCTTTGGGAAGAGGAAGAAGTCACACGGAGCTTAGAAAGGAAGTTGGGGTCGGTTCTTGCAAGATCTTTGAGCTCCTGACAAACGAGAAGTCGATTCTGCTTCTGGTCCTCAGACAGGATGCGTCGCATGTGGAGTTCTTCCTTTAGAATCAGCTGACAGGTCCCATAGCCTATCCCAACAATGTCGCACAAGTCGTTGATGGTACGACGTCGATCTTCGTGAATGGCGTGCCGAATCTTCGTAACATTTTCGGGCGTTGTGCTCGAAGATGGTCGTCCAGAACGCTCGTCATCATCGACAGAGGTTCGGCCATTTTTAAAACGTGAATGCCACACAAAAGTTTGTGCACGACCCATTGCGGACTTCCCAAATGCTTGCTTTAGCATTTCATAGGTTTCCGTAGCCGTTTTGGCGAGTCTTTGGCAAAATTTTATGCACACGCCATTCCGAAATCGCAGGAGGGTTGGTGTAATGCACTACCAAAACGCCCGTAACTAAGAAACAAATGCTAATTCGATGATGCCGGCTGGCACACTGATTCACTATGAATGTAGGCCGCACCCCCTAGCGGCAGAAGCTCGTACTACATCCGGTTCGCCCTCTATTGAGACAGTCTTGAAACTTTCCGATCGCACTTCGTATATGCACATTTTGTGATATGCCACATTTGCCAGATTCATTTTCCCAGAAAGCATTGAATCACATTTTTTACTAGTTTTTCTGCATTGAATGTAAGTTGGCCTCATATTTATTAGTAAAATATATATACCAAACCTTATCTTATACTCATGTAAATGATTTTTTATTGGTTGTCTGAAACGGCTTTTCCTGGCTTCATATTTTGGACATTATTGATCGTCTGTTGTTTCTAATGGCATGACATTTTGAGGACTAGATCCGTCTTCATCATCAGGTAAAATAAGATGGACAAGGGGTTCCTACTCTGTGGAGGCCCTTAGAAGGAGGTAGTCTCCATTACTGGACACCTACTGAAATCCAAGATGGGTATATATATATATATATATATATATACTCCTTATGTTACATTTTGTCTATAGGATACATCAACACTTAAAACCTGAGTAAAAATTCCAGAGACATGTAGGAGCATGTAACAAAACTGCCCTGTTAGTCCTAATTAAAATCCACCAAAACAAATGACAAAAACTCCTAAACTGCCAAAGTTCCAGCCGCAATTATGGCTAAATATCCAGGCTGCCTGTGATGTAACGTCCTCTCTTGGTCAAATGTGGAATGATGATTGTTGACAGAATATACCAAAATCACCCTAAAACTGGAGCACCAAGTTCAGCCTAACTGTCCTGTGATTTGTTGATCTTACTGATGAGTGGGAACCATATACGTGACATTTCCAGGCTATGTTGACTTACTGATTCAGTTTCACATGTCATATGGACTGATTCTTTGTATTTTCTCCAAGTGTAATTTGATTCCATTTTTAGAATTTTGGTTTCATTCCAATTAATCCGATGTCCTTCATAGGCATGTTGCATTTCTTGTAGGTTTATGGTTTCATATATTTAGCCAGAAAATAATGCACAAGGACATAAAACTAATAAATATGATGACTGGTCTTTCTTCTACTTTGTAAGGGATTATTGAGCAGGACTTCTTATTCAGTATTCATTAAGAAAGTCATACGTCAGTATTGTTATCAGTAAGCAGCAAGACTGTACACATGACCTGATTGTTGTTTTGCTTTGTAGGAAGGTGGTTTGGAAACATATTTTGAATGTATATCCAGATGGAATGTCTGGGAAGGAAAGAATGGATTACATGAAAAAGAAAGCATATGAATACCAGGCCCTGCGGGACTGTTGGAAGGAGATGGTACAGAATGGACATGTAAGTTTTAATGCCCAAATCTGAAAAAGTTTACCCTACATCAAAATAACACACCATGAAAGTAAAGCTTGGTACATTGTTTATCATGACAGTGTGTGGAGATGAGTGGTTATTTTCATGCTGCATTTGTTATTATTCCAAGGGGATGAGGCAGACTTTTTTGGGTAGGAACATGGTGGATCCCGTAGCCATTGGGAATGTGATGAGAATGAGACAAATTTCCATTGTCCCTTACACGTGTATGAGTGCATGTGCACGCATGTGTGTGAGAGAGAGGAAAGTGGAGAGAAAAATAAAGAAACAATGACAGGCAAGCCAGAGGTCATAGTTTTTATTGAATAATTTCTATCCTTAGGTAAAAAGTTAATGGAGTAGCATTGATCAGTTGATCAACATTTTGGGAACAATAGCTTTGTCATAACATCTGGTTTAGTACAGTTATCTATTCAGAAGAAAAAGTTGTCCTTTATTTTTTGGCAGGCATTGTGAAATTGTGCAATGTATGGCTACCTTCTCTTTCATCACCACCACCTCTTTTTCTCCTGTATCTCATGACAGTGAGTACAAAGATGGTAGTCTTCTGGGTTGTAGCTCTGTGTAGTCTGGTAGAAGTTTACTGTCATTTCAGAGGTTTTTGTTGCCTCCATCATCAGGACACCTTGATGATAGAGGACCTCTGAAATGTAAACTTCTACCAGACTACACAGTACTACAAACTAGAAGATAGCCATCTTCAGATTTTGTTACATTTATTTTTATTCAAAAACAGAGTTTGTCTTAAGTTCAAATTGTAAGAAAACAAACGTGGTTTAGTTGTTTTCTGCAAAAATAAACATTTTATAACTGGTGTATTCCAAAATTTGTGTAATGAAGTGTATCACCAACATAGTATTTCAAAAACAAAAACCGTGAAGATTTTCATTATTGTTACCATCATACTCATATTATTATCTGTTTCTGAAAATCTGAAGTGGGTTTGCTTTTGAGATACAGTTTGTAATGAAATACATCATATATGAGTACATATGCCCAATGTTCTTAAAGGAGAATGAGCTTGAAGTAGAAATATTATTTTGAAGTTTTTCAAGAATAATATTCTATAGATACCTTAATATTGAAGCGTACTGTAATTATTAGGTGTTGCTTAAACTGCTACATATTTTTGGACATTTTCCTTTATCCAATTTTTTGTTAAAATACTTCTGTGTGCAGTGGCTTGTATTTAATTGCCCCCCAAGATTAGCAGGTAATAATACTCTGTTATTTTACTTCACTCTCCCCCCCCCCCCACCAGATTAGGAAGGAAATTACCCCTTGAAGATTGCAGTCTTCTGGGTTATTGCGCCCTGATGACAGAGGCAGTATGACCTCTGAAACGTTGGTGGAAATCTACCAGACTACACGGCGCAATAATCCGGAAGACTGCAATCTTCAGACTCACTGATGTGAAAACCTCAAATCCAACAAATTACTCCTTGTTATTTGAAACACATCACTTCAAAACTCACATTATATTTTGATTGCTGAACAAAGAAACAAACTTTTATGTGAGGTGTGATACTTACCTGCAATAACAATGGTGTAGAAAGCATTTGCATTTCATTACTAACAATACTTGCAAAGGTAGTTAAAATTGCTTGTATCCCTGTTAGGAAGCATCACAGACCTCATATTTATAGAAACTTTCTTTCTTATTTTGTCATAGAAGCCATGGTATGAACCTTTACAGTCCTGCAAGGGACATTCCGTATAATCAGAGCTACTGACAACATTTGTAAATAAACCACAAATTTAATGTGGACTGCTTTCTGTTTGACCAAGAAGCAGCAGCCACATGGATGGCTTGCACATCTCTACAGCAGTATGACCTGGTGATATACTTCCTCCATGAATCATAGCTTGACTCTGATAACACTGATCAACACGTAAAGTGTTATGAAAACGAAACTAACCAATCTTGACTAAATTTAGGCTGCTGAATACGAAAATCATATTAAAATTTGTCGATTGGCTCCTGTTTTCGAATTACGGTTGTGGTCTCATATTAGCGAGTTACTCTTCATTATTATCAGTTATGGTACCACTACGCTCTTAAAACATGATAAGCAACAGTCACCCCACTCTGCATTATGTGATAAGTTGTTGCTGCCTCAAATACATCTTCAACTCTTACAGTATTCCTCGAATCCGGCCAGTCACTGGGTAATGTGTTCTCAGTTAACGGTTCTCTGCGAGATTCCTACTTCTTGCGCAGTATTTGTATTGTGTACGATTAATATGCCCCGTAATTGTGTGAATAGTCCGGATAACTTCTGTTACGTATGTGGAGAAGTCATGTTTGCTTCAAGGAAGTGTACATTAACTAAGCCATAAAAAAGGTTTATGAATTGTACTTTTGGTGTAAAGTAGGCGATCAAGACAAGAACTGGGCTCCACACATATGCTGCACTACCTGTTCTTTAAAACTCAATGCATGGGTGAATCGTAAGGGACGTTCTGTGCCTTTCTCAGTGCCCATGATATGGAGGAAGCCAACAAATCACATCACAGACTGTTTCTTCTGTGTTGTGCCTCCTATTCAAAAAGGGATGGCAATGAATAAAAAGTGCACAATGACGTACCCAAATATACCATCTGCAATTCTCCTCGTCCCTCACGGTGAACTACTACTTATTCCTGAACCACCAGAAAGTTTTTCTGTAGACTCTGATGAAGAAGAAGACTGATGATGTTCATGTTGAGCTTGATATACATGAACAAGTACAGCAGCCGTCTACATCAAGGGATCCACCATTTCGTTCAAGCCCCTATCCTACTGAATCACATAAGATCACAGAAAGTGACCCTAATGACTTCATCAGGGATCTCGAACTGCCGAAGAAGAAGGCAGTGCTTTTGGCCTCGAGGCTAGAACTGTGGAATCTTCTAGATCATTCTGTGAAATTGACAACATTTCGTACTCGAAATAAAGACTGTGAAACAATCAAACAGAAGGTGAACTCACTGACTTGTTATGGAAAACTGGGATGCAAAATGTCATTGAAGATGCATTTCTTGCACTCACACCTGGATTTCTTCCCGTCAAACTGTGGTGCTGTCAGCGACGAACATGGTGAGCGCTTCCATCAAGACATCTCAGCTATGGAGCAAAGATACAAAAGCAAATGGAGTGCCGCCATGTTAGCCGATTATTGGTGATAGTGAAAAGGGATGCTCCAGTAGCTAAATACAAGCGAAAGGTGAAAAGGCGCCGTGTTTGACAAAGGTATGGTCGTAGCTATATCTTACTGCCCTCTAACTAAAAAATGCCTTTTATAAATACAACAAACTAGTTTTTTTTCGAAAACAAGAGCCAATCTGCCAATTTACGCACTATTTCTGTGTTTAACACCTCATAAATCTATAAAGTAAACTTACTTTCATGCCCATAACAAGAAATTACCCAAAATTTGTTGCACAGTGTAATGCATTACTCAATCAACTGTTGAACTCTGTATAACATGGTGTAAGAGACATATATTTTTGATCAGCATGTGAATTTAATGCAATTTTATTTCATATATGAGTCTGCAGGAATATGTTGCACAAAATTTCCCCTGCAGGCTCCTTGCTGGGAAGGATCAACTTAGAGATGGGGACTCTGTATTAGGGAACTGCTGTTTGTCGCTTCTGTCATGACTGTTTTATTCTTGTGTTTCATTAACACTTAACAAGAACGAGGGAACAAAAGTTACCCCTGCAGAGCCCCTTATGGCACTGACATGGGTTGCTGCCCAGTGCCCCAAAGGGATTGTTAATGAGACTACTATTACCACCCAGCCCAGTGCCATGCAGCCCTTGGCCCAGTACCTCACACTTTGGCTTTGGTGGACCAGAGCCCCATTCTCTATCCAAAGATGTTGGCCCCCTCTTCATTGAGGATAGCAAGGGTTGGATTTTGGAGGGACAAAATATACATTGCCTGGTCAGTAAGCTGAAGACAGCAGGTTCATTACTAGAGACAAAATGCCAGATAGAGAGTGGGATTAATGGATGAGGCTCAGGGATTCTGAGCATCTTATTAAAGATGCCAGGCCATAAAAATGTGTGTAAAAAAGTTCCCACCCCCCCCAATAAAATTGTTTGTTTACATTTGGATGCAAACATGGAAACTTTAAATTAGAATGCTAATGAACAACAAATAATGAGAAAGTAAAATAAATATCTGGTTCCCTTGCACTTCTAGCCTCAGCAATGTGGCACACATAATACAGTGATAATGTAAATGGTAATACTGATGATTACCTATTGCTCATTAACAAAAAGTTACTGGACTATGTATGCTTTACAGGCAAGCAACAATTAAATATTATCTTCAGTATCCATTTACAATTTCTCTTTCACACATAAGTTCTGAAACATACAGTTGAATAATATACAAGTGCACAATTTTAAGTGTGAATACAACATAATAATTACAAGGGAAGAAAATATGCAGATATTATGATTTAAACTCACAAACATAATCTTCAGTTCAACACTAGTCCCCAAACCTAGTGAATTGCCTAGGAGGGAACACAACTAATTAAGTGAAATACGTCCGTGAGCTCCATTTTTACATCAGAATTTATGTGGCTCAGAATAGTCATAAACATTAATTCACTTTTTTAATTAGGCAGATATATTTGTGTCTTTGCTTAATAAACATCAGGCATAATTTATTGCAGTAATGTAAGGAAAAGAAAAACTGCATATGGGCAAATACAAGGTGATTATGAATGACTGGAATTAAGATGCCAGCTACCACATCACTTCCAGTTTGGAACCTGGAAATTTTCAGGCATTTAATTTTTTTGCACAGAGTGTACAGCTTAGATTTGAGGTCCTTTCCCAGTAAACTTACAGCCTGGACCTTGTACTCTTCAACATCCATGGCTTTGGGCTAATGAAAACTATATTTAATTAATTAACTGTATGAAATTAGTTAATTTTAAAGGGAGCTGATAATGGTATGGTACAGTCAGAATTACTAAATTCTTGGACTGTGTCCATTGTCTGGTTTTGTAAAAGAACACTACATTTCGGTAGCTGGATCTGGTTCCATCCTCAGGTTACAAAGGGGAAGAGGGGTACCTACTCTTAAGGTTTTCTGAGACATGTTCCGTGCCATAATACACATGGGCACTCACCACAGAGGAAGGCCATCTAGTATCTGACGGTGCTTAGTTTTCATAAATGTCACTTGTTAGTGCTATTTTTAAAACATCAGAGGCTTGTCTCTGTCACAGAGGACAGTTCTTAGATGGAGTAAATCTGTTGTGTTGGTCAAGTGTTATGAGTGATTGTTTCCATTGTGCACTAGTTTTGAGTTATGTTTATTTTTGGAAGGTCATATTAACTAATTCTTGTAATAAAAATAATTGTTTAGATATTTTTATTTTGCTGTATAAGCTACAGACTGCATTTATGGAATGATTTGTTCCAGTAGGAAACACATTTATATAGGAGCCATTTTGTCTTTACATGCCATTTATCTAGTACCAGACATTGTGGATTCTTATAGTACTGGACAAACAAATTCTTGAAGATATTATTTAAAACAAGTACAATATTTTTGGCTTCTGTTGTTTTGCCAGTGGTGATTATATAAACCCTGTTTTCTTTGCTCATGGATTGGTTATTGGTTTCGGTATTTCTTTACTTTGTTTCAGGCAGTATGAGTTGCTATTAGAATGAACAACTGTTTGTCCACTTCAAAACATAAATAAGGGGAAGGGAAGGAAGATTACTGTAGATAAAGTTAGGTTAAGGAAATGTGTGTAAAGGAAATAGATTTTCAGTCCCAATGGTGAAAATGACACCTGACATGGGTTGATTTCAAGAACTTATACCGATAAGTTGGGGAAAGAACTGGACAGTAGACTTAAGTCACTAAAAAAATTAATTCTGCATTTTGGTATGTGAAGTGGCTGGAATTTTAAACATTCCATATCATTTTAATACACACAAAAAAGTGTGCTGGTAAAGAGTTCCATTACAAATTTATGAGAAGCTACCCTGAACTGTGATTGAGAACTTTGGAGCCAACTAGTTTGCAAATGGCTCTTGACTTTAATAGGCAAACAAGTGCACCAATTCTTTGATAAGCTGGAAGAACTGCAAAAGAAACATTTATTTGTCCATGATCAAATATTTAATGTGGATGAAACTGGGGTCTCTTCCATTCATGAAAATGTGCTGAAAGTTGGAGAGAAGCAGCTAGGAAAGTTGACATCTGGGAAAAGAGGCAGAAATCTTACCATACCTTTTTGTATTAATGCTTCTGGGTATCAGTTCATCCATCCCTTTGTTTTCCAAGGAAAACGATGGGAAACAAACTAAAGAATAGTGCTCCAGAGGGTAGTTTGTTTGATTCCCAAGAAAATTGATGGATTATGAGCAGAAGTATTCTTAAATGGATGAAGGAGTTGTTAACCATGTCCACCCCACTGAAGATAATCAAGTGCTTTTTATCGTAATTGGCCACAGCAACCATAATGATATGTGGTTTTTGTTTGCACTTAAAAACCATGTGCACATGCTTAGCTTGCCACCTCATATGACACATACTCAGGCCCTTGATTGTGGAGTAATAAAGCCCTCGTAAGATGCCTATAATAGACATTGTAGAAGTATCACTGTTAAAAAATATCTTTGGATTGCATTGCTGGCCTAGTGGACAAAGCATTCACCAACATCTGCAGAATTGAAATTAACCAAGAATGCTATTGAATGCATGTGAATCTACCCCCTAAATTTTAGGGTATTCACCAACGTGGACTTTGTGAATTTGAAGGGACTAGATATTTCATACTCTCTGTATGAGAAAATTCATGCAGTTCCTCTAGAGTTCAACTACATCCATTCCAAGAGAAATTTCCACTGCATTAATTTCTTCAGTCTGTGTTGCATCACTGGCCTCAGTGCCATTGCAACATCTGAGTTACTAGATTGCAGTGCCTCTGAATTTAGAAATATAATACAGAACATTTCCCCTCTTCCAGATGCAGTTGAAAGAAAGCTGAACACCACTATAAAGAGAGAGGAAACAAGTGAAATCTTCCAGCCCCTATATAAATAAACTTAAAGGAAAGAAAAAGACAATGTTAAAAATCTAAGAAAAGTATACAGAAGGAAGTAAATAGGGCTAAAGAAGCAGCTCAGTGCATGGATACAACTCACAGTAAAATTCATACTTCAAAAACTAGTTGAAAAGAGCTGCATTTCAGTGGTGATATGGCATCAACAGAATCAGGTACAACAGCAGTTTTGACAGCTGCAAAAGACAGTGAGATCCTTGAAGATTGAAAGGTTCTGTCTAAAATGAGAAAACATTTGAAGGAAAGGAGTTGCACACTCTAAGCACACTTTTTTGTGATATTGGAAAAGTAAACATATTTTCTGACAGTTTCTTTAATTGAAAATACATTTTCCATGAAGAGAAACGAATTTGTGATCATTTATAAGATTTTTTAATTTCACGTTACACATTTCTCCCCTCACCCCAAAATCCTGAAATGTCGGATACTATAAAAGCTTAAGACCCTCCCCTATGGTGTGTTTTTGCATCACTTCCTGCCCCCCCCCCCTTCCAGTTATTCAGCTTTTGTTGCATGTACGTATTGAAGCAACCTGACCTCTGAAGGCTGCAAGCATTTTACTTTTATTACTTTTATTTCTTTTCTTTCTTGTTCCCGTGTCATCAAATCAATTGGCAGTGTTACTAGGAAGATGTCCCTGCTTATATCATTACATGATGTTTTGGCATACTTCAAAGTTCCTGCTAGATGCAAAAGACCAATGAATGCTTTGTCCATTTCCTTATATTGCTGTGAACAGCAAGTTATATCTAAAATTTTATCTGTAAATGTAAAAGTTTCCTTGCATTCTCTGGATCACTCACAGAATGCTCTACAGTTCCACATATTCCAGGGAGACATCTGGAGGTGCAGTCATGCATAGTACAACATGTACCCAAATCAGTCTTGTCTATATATAGAGTTTGCATCCTGCAGCAGTGAATGGTGTTACTGGTATCTTCACATTCTTTCAATGATCAAGCACTTTGTTCACTCTCAGTGTGATGTTTACTCAGAGTGACAAATTCTTTATCATTATTTTTATCTTTGTCACTAATTTCCTTTAAAATCTTTACAAGGTTGTAATCGTTTTTGATGTACCTCTAAGTCAACATAAATGGAGTCATTGTTTTGCAAATATTTTAGAAGGAATGAAGAGGAAAAGAAAAATCGTTCCAGAGAAAACTTTCCCTAATGGTAGGCTGGATTCAGTATGAAATGAAATTGAAGAAGGATTATTGTTCACAAAGAGACAGAACAATGACTGACATACACTTTAACCAGCTTTCAGGAATTCACTGATAATACGACGGAGAAATTGTCTTACTACATATTTATATAGGGGAGTGGGGAAAGAAAAACATACTGTAAATTTGAAATTTACGTTAACCTTTAAAGGCCCAACATGTCTTTTAAGGCATAGCACTGTTATTTTTAGTTGGCCCACCTTAGACTTTAAGACATGGCATGCAATATATCATAAAACATGGCTTTGTGGTCGTATTGTGTTCTGATCCATAATGCTGGTGGACTCTAGATGGATGACCTTATGACCTTAATCAGTTTTCTTGTAAAAATGGCCACTGTCATTTCTTTTATAAATTTTTTTATACACCCTTCCTTAACAACTAACACCCAAGATTTGTAAGTAGGTATTACCTTTTTTAGTCCCGCGCCTTAGCCGTGTGGTCTGAGGCATCATGCTTCGGACCAGTGATACGGAATGCGTGTTGGTTCGAGTCTCGGGGAAAGAAATTTTTCATGAGATATGGGACCGGTACCAACCCAGCATTGTGAGGAAATTGGGAAGCTACAATGAGTAGCATATTCCGGTCATGAAAACTAGCAATGGCTGGGGGTTCGTCATGCTGACCACACGTCACCCTACATCTGGTTGGATGATCGTTCACCTCTGCTTAGGCATGTGAACATGAGGCCAGCAGCCAGCTAGTCAGAGGGCTGTTACGCCACGGAAAAATAAATTACCTTCTTATGTTTGGCTATTCTGTGTAACTTTCAAATAAACATTGACCACAAGGTCATAAAGTGTTTCAGTAACTTCATGTGAAAGGGACAACTGAACTACTGATTTCACAGTGATAAATGGTCAAGAAACATTTCAGCATGATATGTGGAAAGCAAAAGTAGTGTTAGACAAGTACATGAATTCGTGAGACAAATGCTGGGTTGGATCATAATGCAACACCTGATACCAAGGATTATTCTTATTGCATTGAATACCCCAAGCACAGTTTATGGTCACATTATTATTTGAGGAATCATATCTGTTCTACCTTCAGTAATACATCCTGTAAGCAGCTAGCAGCCTGCTACTGCAGAGTATCACAGGTAATGAGATGAAAGTTTTTGATGCACTTGTTCTCTATGGGGCACACAAGAAGATCTACTAGTGCATGGTGAGCTGTTCTAGACATTTGCCTTGTCTAAGATAATTATTCAAAACCTATTTTTTCATAATAATTTGAAATAATTTGGTTTGTAAGATTGCTCATGTAATCCTTGTACATTAATAAAAAACAAAATTAAGCTAGTAGGAGAATAGCAAAGTATGATTATGTCAGTGGTATGTTATCAGACTTCCCTACCTTCAATGACCTTGACTGACTCAGGATAACTTCGGAGGACATGGATTCCTATTCGAAAGTTGTTCTCTCTTAGTCCCTCTATACGCTCCTTCAGATTGGCCCTAACATTTTCAATGATCCTGTATATAGTCAGAGCTACTGAAAAAAGCTTTGATAAATAAACTATAAATAAATACATTGTTTTATTGAAAAACATGCATATTGTAACATAACTGGAATTTCAGTTGGGCCAGCAGAGGATACAGGGATTTAAAAGTCTGTGGTACTTTAAAGGTTAGATTGCCATTCAGTTTATTTACACATCACAATATGCAGTTTATATATCCACAATGTTGCTGTATACTCTGGTGTAAGGCAGACATTAATGAAGTTCACATTGTTACAGGTGATGGGAGACGTGGCATATGTGACTAGCATGGTACGCAAGGATGTGCTGAGAACAGACCGCCACCATAGATTCTATGCTGGTAGTGATGATAATCAAAACATAGCTTCCCTTTTTAATATACTAACAACGTAAGCATGTTGCTTCATATCACTGTTTCTCTTGAATTTACTAACTTTTAATTTTGTTTTTCATCTTTTGGATAGTGGTGTAACATGATGTTGATTGAATACACAAAATATGCAAAACAATAATTCTGCATGTTTTATATGGGTGCAAAACATGGTCACTCACTCTGAGGGAAAGAACATAGATTGCGGGTGTTTGAGAATGGGGTGTTGAGGAGGATGTTTGGGCCTGGGAGAGAAGACGATAGGTTATGGAGAAAGCTGCATAATGATGAGCTTAAAAATTTGTACTCCTCCCCCAATATTGTCAGGGTGATTAAGTTAAGAAGAATGAGATGGGCAGGGCATGTGGCACGCATGGATGGGGTAAGGGATGTGCACTGGGTATTGGTTTGGAAGCCTGAGGGGAAGAGACCACTGGGGAGACCTGGACATAGATGGGAGGATAATCTCAGACAGGATCTATGGGAGATAGGAGTTAAAAGAGACTGGATGTTGGTGGCCCAGGACAGGGTCCGGTGGAGGGCTTTGGTTAGTTTGGTGATGAACCTACAGGTATCATAAGCCATCTAGTTGGTTAGTTAGTAATGACATTTTTATTTTGACCTAAGAAGGAAAAAGTAACAGGAAGCTGTATAAAATTTCATAAAGAGGAGCTTTATAATCCTAATACCCTTCAGGAGTTTCATAATTTTTACTTTTTGCCAGATATTATTAAGATGAGCAACTCAAGGAGGATGAGATGAGCAGAGCATACAGGTTCCACAAAATGCTGGGAATTTCTTGTATAACTGAGCAACTATTATCTTTTCAAGAAGCAACTTTATTAGAATGCCCATATTGTATATTGATACAGTGCAAGAAGTAAAAGAATTAAAAAGCTGTTTCATCATCAGTATCAATCAAGGCATTATGATTTGATGGTGGAAATCACAGCAATACCATAGAGTAACCAGGCAAGACATAATATATTTTTAAGTAATAGCACAAGTTTATAAGATATTTTAATTGTGTAAGTATAGTTTTCCAATTATAAAATTTCCTACAGTAAAAGTTCAGTATAACAGCCTATAACATGAAGTCCATTTTTATGAGTATTTGATTCTAGGAATGGAATATTTTTATTATTATGTAGGAATATTTTATATAAGTGAGAGCACTGTTTCATTATTTTCAATACAACCGGTGGTTTTGGTCAGTTTCCACATTTGTGTAAATACATGTCTGCCAATGTGACATTGCTGTTTCAATATTTAAAGTGAGTGATTGTTTTCCATAATCACATCAAGTTCGGTTTGGTAACTTTGCTTAATTGCTGCTGCTATTCTGGCAGACCTGCATGCCACTGACAAGACAGTACTGTGTCAGTTTTGAGTAAAAGGTGTCCAATTATTCGATACGTGCTGATTACCATTTTATTTAATGGTCTGAAGATTATTTATGCACCATTTGATTTCTGTCATGACTGAACAGTTCAAAGGGAAGTGAATCAACGTGTTTAATCACTTGTATAAAGTGACCTGCCATGTAGAAAGGACAAGTTAATGGTAATGTGGCCATTTGTCTACCAATTGAGTTGTTTGGTGCCAATTACAGCACAGATTGATGGAAATTTGAAGATAACATTTTCTTAACTACAAATAGCGTTGCTGTTTGTGTGCATATCAGATGTTTTAAAACCAAGTGGCATGAACATATTACGGTCCAAATTATAAGGTATTATTATACTTTGAGTACCTGAAGATTTTCTTTCTAAGTATCAAACCAGAAGTGATGTAAGTGTACAGTTGGCATCAAAATTACATTTGTTTGTAATCTCCTTGTATTTATATTTATGTGACTTTTCTGTAATTGCAGTTTTTTATGCCAGATGTTTGTTAATCAAAGACACCACTCTGTCTGCCTAATTTAAAGAAAAACATAATTAATTTTACAAAGATGGCTGTCATCTGAGTTGTAGCACCTTGTAATTGGTAGTAAGTAATCATCAGCATGGTGATGGAGGCAGCAAGGACCTCTGAAATGGTAAATTTGTACCAGACTACATGGTGCTACAACCCAGAAGATAGCCATCTTTGTACTCACCACCATAAGAACCTCAAATCTTAATATTTTTTTTAAGTCCTGCAGTGTGAACAGAGGTGAAGGCCTATACTTCAGTTGGTTGCCCATGTTCCTTTATAGACCAGTCAGGATAATAGCAGACTGGTGTTCACAGGAAGATCACGCTAGCAAGTTTGAGTCCCATTCTCTGAATATATTATTTTAATGTATATGTTGTATTTTCACAAATATACCTGCTCTTTAAAATTGTTCACGTGTTATATTATGTAACTGCAGGTGTTCCATAACTTTCATATGGAACTGATTCCAAGAGCAACTGTAAATGGATACCAAAATATACAGATTGTGATATTTAAAAATTAATGTCTAATTGTTATTTGTCTGTAAGCACATGCAGTCCAGTTTCTTTTTGTTAATGAGCAAATATAACAATCAGTATTAGCAGTTACATATCACTGTATTATCTGTACTGGACTGTTAAGGCTAGAAGTGTGAGACACAAGTATTTCTTTTATTTTCCCATGATTTATTGTTTATTGTCATTCTGTTTAAAGGTTCCATGTTTGAATCTGGCCATAGACAGTTTTATTTGCAAAATTTTTATGAAGCATGCCAGTGGCTTGTAAAAAATGAATGCTTATGTTAGCCCATGAAAAGGCATGTCCAGAATCTTTGAGCTTCAGGTACAGATCTTGTTAATCTCAATATGGTTTCCGTATTATATGTCAGTTTTACATAAGCCTCAAGAAACAAATCAAACAAGTCAGTCTAATTGGGCAGTTCATCATTGTGGAAAAAAATGTATCACTGCTTCATAAGCTTTCCTTGCTTTTCTTCCCCCTCACATAGTAGCATGAGCAAATAACATCTTATGAACCTGTTCATGACTGCTGTGTTTTCTAACAACTGTGGACCCAGAGGTCATTGTTCATTTTGATGTTCTTTCTCATATTATGAAGGTTAATTGTATTGTTATTTTTATTCCTACTGTTCTCATTTTTCTTCAAGTTGGGCATATATATTGGCATCTGTACTTAATAGACATTTGGCATAAAATATTTCAGTTAAGAAAGGTAGAGAAACCACATATGGACAAATACAAGGATATACAAATAATTGGAATTATGATGACTTTTGTTGCACATAGCATACGTGAAATTGTTTTGGAGGCACTCACTAGTGAAGATTCTAATTTGAACAGTGTAAAATGAAGTACAAGTAAAAGGGAAATGTTGTTACACTGAGATGTACTGAACTGGTCAGTATACACATATTCTGTGTTCCTGTTTTGGGGAATATTTTCAGATCTTTATAAACTAATTCACATTTGATGACCGATACTAACTACAATTCTTAGAATCATTTATTGTCAGTGGTTGTAGAATAAATGTGATAAATGGAAACAAAATACTTGTTGTGAGCTACTCTAAAGGTACCTCTAGAATAGTGAACACAATTTGTACACTGCAGGTATACTGGCTACTACATGTTAAAGCTTGCAAATACATTTCTATGAACCAGTTCCCCCACACATGCACACATAGAACATATTCTACATTTTTTAATTGCCTGTTGTGACTACAAGGTCAAATTTGTAACATACCTCCGTAGCTTTTATGGATCTGACCACATTTTATTTTTATGGAAATCAGAATAACATTAGCTTTTGATTGAGTGGTGCTTCTGTTCACTCACATTACAGTAATGTGAATGTACTTAACAGAACTATATATAGATGATAATTAGCACTGGTGTACCCATTCTGCTTGTATAATGTTGATTGAATCTTGATAAGGGAAACAAAAGAGGTTTGTGCTCATATATTGTGATCTGAATTGCAACACTTATAGTTATTAGCTGTTTACCAAGATTTTGGGGGACATGCTGCTCCATATTTGGGGTAGAAATTAATAGAATTGTGGCATGTGGAGTTATGACCTTAGTACCAGCCTTTTGAAGAAATTTAGAACCAATGTTGTATTACAATTAGAAAACTTAAACTTTTACGAAGCACAAAAGAAAATTCATAACCTATTACGAAAAAATAATTAGAGTGGACATTTTCTCCATTGGCAGCAAATTAAAATTTTAAATTATGTACCAGCGTTATGCTGATCCTTGTTTTGGAATCTTGGTAGCACTGGCAGATATGAAAAGATCTAGTAACACTGCCAAGCATAACACACCAATAAGAATGTAGAACTGAGTCAGCAGTAAACTCTACCAACAGTGTTGTTTCTTTTTACATTTATTGTGTTGGTGCCTTTTGGAAAATGGAAGTAGTAGCTTACTCCTAAGGAGGGGAATCCAAGGGAATGTATTTTGTGTGTGTGAATCATCAGAATTTGAAATTACTGACTGCTGCACAACCAGAACAGAAAGACTAGAGATTTATTTTTGAAAATCTGATATACTTCAGAGGGTCTCAGAATTGTATGCATCACAGATGTTTGAACTGCCCAGGACAGTGTCAACTGCAGACTGTTGTTGAAGACTTATTTCATGCTAATGATTCTGATGTGGAAGACTATAGTTTGTAAACAAAGGGTTCAGACAAAAATTGTATCCATGACAAGTTCTGTTGGTGAACTGAAAAATACTGCCAGACAGCATGTAGTATATGACTGTTTTAAAGGGTCATTAATATAAGAAAAATAGGATACATTAGATACTGTTAATTATTAATTAATTGTATAATGGATATATGTAGCAAACGCTGCAAGTGCTGAAAAACTTGATGTACATATATTTGTAACGTTTTATTGCTTATATTTTGTCTCTGACAATGTTAAACTGGACTGGTTGGAGTACAAGTGAACTGCACCCTGAACGGTCCAATGTCTGCTACACCTGACAAGCATTATATGTCACATGGAAATAAAGAAGGAAATACTGATTATAATTATGAATAAAGACCCCAGAAAATCTACATAAGGAAGCTGTTCAAGCAGTCTTGAACATAGATGTGTCCAGGACAGACACACCCCTCTCAAGGCCTGGCCATCTATGTTGGGTTCAATTACTGTTACTCATCATTTTGGTTAATAAACTCTTTGTTAAGTGCATCTGTCCTGTACTTGTTTGCGGCTAATACCTGAGAACATCTTGCCCCTTACTCGCCCAGCCCAGGATTGTCATCTGAGCTTTAAAGCAGTGTCCATATTCGTGATACGACACTGCAGGGGTCAGTTGGGAGTTGGATATACAACAGCAGATCAAACAACAACCCATCATTATATAGCAAAATCACAAGCTTTATACTTGAAAATATTGAAAGAAACCATTCTGTCAGACACTGAAGCTGTTATTTTACTTAATTTTACAGAGAATTACTTATTTTTATGGTAAGATGCGCTACAAGGGTTCCAACTGAGAAACTGGTCAGGCCAGTCCACACTCTTTTATAGTTTATCACTCATCAGGAGAAGAAAATAACATGAAAGAAGGGTGTGTGAATTTCTGGCCAGTCAGTGACTCTCTTCAGCATACAGCAACTACATTCCACACTTGAGATAGATATATTATTTCAGTGATGTAAGTTTGCAATATAAGAACTTTAAAAAGTTTGTGAACTTATGATGTCATGAAGAAGATTTTCATGTAGCTACAGAGCGGAATTTCTTTGCTACTTTGCATGGCAAATTTCTTGTGATGGGACTGATGGAACAGTATATCAACTTGTAGTATGTGCTAGTCTTCAAGTAACTGAGAGACATCACAGAAGATTTATATAAATGGGCCATTCAACATAACACAGAAAGAAGATATGGGCACCAAAGTGAATGTTGTAAGCTGCAGTACAGACAAGTCAGTTATGTCCCGGAAAGTATGTTGCTGCTCTATATGACAGTGATTGGTACATTGGATGTAGCATTGGACATAATGATGAAGAATGTGATATTCTTATAAAATTTATGGTGAAAAAAGGACAAGCTATTTTGACATTTTCATAGCCACAAAGATAAGATAAATGCCATATTCCCTGTATGTTCTATGTACAGTGCCAGCATCATCATTGTATGGAAGGAGTGGAGAGCAGTACAAATTTCAGCATGCTATTACAGACATAGTTTGCAAGAACTTTCTTCAGTACAGTGAAAAGAGAGGAGTATAGTTTAAATGTATGTGTATCGGTTGTTAATTTCAAGTGATTTGATCATTATGTTCACAAGTTTTGAAGCAAATTTCATGTGCTGTCATAAATGATGAAAAAATGTTTCTTGCTTACACATTTAAAAGTTCAATTTTTATCACTCCAGTGATAGTCCACCATGTTTAAATTTGTATCTGATAATACATTATTTTGTTTGAGTTTGGTAAAAGTGCCACCTTCTTAAATGTGTTCCCACATTGTTTTTAATTGTTTCAAAGAGGCTGGTACAAAGGTCATAACTGTCAAACTGTTGCAGATCATGTGCATAAAATTTGAACCAATCCAATGAGTAAAAGTACTGTTGGATGGCAAATCTTGTACTTCTGTCATTTTAAGTAATAGAGATATGTACATATTTGTGGGGGAAAATTGTCTACTGTGTCATAAAAACTGCCTAATTTAATTAATTAATGTACAAGAGTTTAGTCACAATAGAAAACTGAAACTCTGTGAAAGCATTTACTTTATTGGCACCTGCTTGTAAAATAAAAGTAATAAAAATTGGTGATGATGTGGTTGGCAGCATGGTTCAGTTTTGACTCTTAGGGGCTTTATTCTTAGGAAGGGGAACATATTTTGAAACAATGTAAAACACTTGAATGGACAGTAATGGACATAAACACATGCTAAAAGAACTAAAACAACCTATATTGGGCAAAATTTTGAAATATAAAACAAAGTGGCTTTATCATGCAGACACACAGGTTTCCCAAATTATTGAAAAATTACAAACGTAATGGATGGCCTCTGAAGAAACTTTTTGACAATTGAAACTGGAACAAGTCATCAAGTGGCCTAACTGATTGACAAATAGGTTATAATGTAAATGACAAATACTCATTCCTTGGATGTACGTGTTACTCATAATGATGGTACTAGTATATCACACAGGAAATACATTAACAAAATGTATTCCCTTATAGGTCTGTGGCATTGCAGTGGAACAGTGTAGATTCAAATAACCTGTATGCAGCTCCTAATAAATTACTATTTTATAAAAATTAAAAAATCAACAAAGCACTTTCTCAAAATATTTAATGTGATTATGAGTACCAATGAACCATTAAATCTTGACATGTGTAACTTGTGTGGTGACTGTACCTAATCAATTAGAATCCTAAATTGTATGAAGCCAATAACAAGTACTTTTTATATTTCTGTCTGACTTTTCATAAACATATTAAACATGATTCAATAGTGTGTGTTGGCTTCTCATTTTAGGTATGCACTAAATCATCCAACAGTGAGCTACTGTCAAGGTATGAGTGACCTTGCATCACCACTGCTGGTGACAATGGGAGATGAAGCACATGCATACATCTGTTTCTGCGCACTGATGAAGCGCCTTCACTCAAACTTTATGCTGGATGGCATTGTAATGACACTCAAATTCCAGCATTTGTCAGAAGGAATTCTGTATTATGACCCAGAGTTTTATGCTTACCTAAAGAGTCATCAGGTGAGCATCTATGTACATAATGTGAACAGCATTCAGAATTCCAGTGGAACCAACCTAGGGCAGTTATGTTTGGGGCTGTGAGTAGGTTTAGGCTTCCTTTGCACAAGTATGGCCTTGACTAGCTTACCAGAATGTGTTCTGTGTTCCTATATGAAACTTTCTAACTACAGAAATCTCTAGAGGTTAAATTTGAATATAGCTAATTAACTAGCTTAATGGAGCTGATAGTCACTTAAATAGTCAATAAGTAACCCATTTTCATGGAAACAGATTATAACCATGTTCACAAGAGTCTACAATTAATACTTATTCTTAGCAGAACCATATAAAAGGCCCTGAATCACATCTTGTAACATGTTAGTGTTTACATTTAGAATTGTTGGCCCCCTGCCCAACCCTCAAGATGGAGGATCACCCTTTGTCAGCTGTCCATGACTGCTTATTCAATATATTTACAGCTATCTTCCATATCTGGAGGTATTCTCAGTTAAAGTTTCTTTATGTTGGGATGTCAGTTACATAAATTATAGGTGGCCTTCACAGGGCCATGCTTCTAACTACTTAACCACTGCTGCTGTATTGCTGCTAGGTAGAAGATAGTATTTTTATTCGTCTGTAGTAACATAGATCCTAATCATTATATCCAATGCCTCGTCCTTCTCCCCTTGTTCATATCCTTCAGGGACATCACTGGGTCTGATTGGCCCAGAAGGATAATTTAAATGTATGAAGATAATTTGAGTCTATTTACAAAGGATCTTCATACAATATTATATTTATGAAATTACTTGAATAAGATATGTACCCAAACTTTTATAACATTTATAAAGGAAAATATTTCACTGAAACTAATACTAAAGACTAAAAAGTGATAAATTTTACTAATGTTTCCCTCTATAAATCTGCAATAGCATGATGAATCAATACATAGAAGTAAAAGCCATCCTGTTACATGCCAATGTTGGCACCTAGGGGTGAGGGGGTAAGCTCCTACTTATTTTCATCCTCAGCACTAGAAGGGGGTGAGTAGTTAGCAGCATGCCCTGGCTACACTTTACTCCTGGGAAAGGGCCCTGGTACCCATTTGACACAGGGCTGGGTGGGCTCCAGTCTGGACAGAGGCTAGAACAAAATCCTCTGCTTCTGTCAGGGTTCAAACCCTGATCGCCCAGCCAGCAGTCAGTCACTATTACTGACTGAGCTACTTGGCTCACAATAAATAACAGTACTGTACTTACAATTACCTACATGCTTCACTGATGCTATCGCTGCCGTCTGAATTTATATCATAATTATCAGTGTCCCAAACAACAATTCCAGTACAGAATGCTTTAGACCAGTGGATAACTTCTGTGGAGTGCAGATGCCAAGTAAACTGGTATGGATAATTACAGTTGATCTTAACAGCACTAGAAACCTGTTGCAGTTGAAGCAATATTGCAGCTGAGAATAACTACCTTCCAGTGCTTAACGCTTGACAGTTTTGAACATCAAGTTTCCTGCTTATCTTGCATATTTCCATGTACAGCATTTAGAGCTACCAAAATGGAATCATTGAATCAGATCATATCCAGTTTTTTCATATAACATTTTTAGAAAACAGATAACCTAGTATTTGGATAAATGTGGTATATTGATATATAATGCAATTTTTAGTGTGTTTTGAATTTTTGTTACATAAATGCAGTGCAGTACTGTAGCAGAATAAGTAGTAGGTCTGAACCTTCTCAGTACAAAAGCTCTCTTCTGCACAGTTGGCAGTGCCACATCACCTGTGAGAGAAAAATTACAGTAAAAATAAATAAAACAGTTTGTTGAGGTTAGAATTTTCCCAGAGAGCTCAGTGTTATACATTATTTTAGAAACCTTTTGCTATCATATTTCTATTCTACACCTTGGTGAATATTTCCCATAAAGTAGTGCTCATACCATAAGTTGCAGCAGGTTATTTTCCTGTATGTTTAATAGTGTTACAGCTGTCCTACAAGAACAAGACTTTTACAAACTGACACACTGAAAGGAAGTATGGTGTGAGGGTGTGGTTAGGATTACATAGGCCAGGGGTTGGAAACTTTATCATTACCATGGATATTCATATCTTTGTTGAGGGTTGCAACACAATTGTAATAATGTTTAGCTTGAGCTTTCAGGTGAAAGATGTGCCAATGTTCGGTGTTAACCAATGTTTTGCCAAACATTGCACTTGTCAGTTCAGAAAGCCATATGTAGGGCAGGGAATGGGTGCAGGATAAATTTGATGGTGCTGGTTGGTGTTGTGGAGGATTGGGCTTCAATTCAATGAGAGAGGAACATTTGTTTGAGGAAAGTTAGTGATGGGAAAATTGGGAATAGGTTCTGCTGACTATGTTAGAAAGGATTTGCAGTGATTACGTGGAAGGGAATAGCAGCAGTTCATTGACCACAAGGTTTGGAGAAGTGATGATGGACCTGCCCTTTTGATGGCCCAGAAAGTTTGGTGGATTGGAGGGAAACAGTAGAAGCCAGATTTTGCTTGCCTGTAGCCAACTTCATGGTTGAAGTTGTGTGGTTGCTTGGATATTTTGATTGCTTCCCTGAATGTAAGGGGATGGTAGATGCTGATGACTTCTGTTTTGTCAAAGTAAATACTGTGTCTGGTAACTATAGAATGCTCTGCTACCACTGATTGCTGGTTCTCCTTTGCGGTATCTCATATGTTCTCTAATCCTGGTGGAGATGTAATGGTTGGCCAGGATTATGGAACACATAAGAGACACCAGACTGGAGAATTAGCAATCTGCAGTAGCTAAGCCTTCTACAGCCACCAGACATGACATTGACTTCAACAAAACAGAAGTCAATCAGTAGCTACCATCACCACATAATTGGGGAGGCAGTCAAGGTATTCAAGCACCAACACAACTTCAGGCACACAAATGGCTACAGGCTAAGCAAAGCTTGTCTTCACCTATTTACCTCTGAATCACTGATTCTGCTGGGCTGTCATAAGGACGGGTATGCCATCACCTCTCCATACCTTGTGGTTGATGAATAGCCATCACTCCCTTCAATTTAATCCCTGGAAATCCTTTACCACCCAACATGGTTACCAGAACTTCCTTGTCACCTCAATTTTTCTGCCACCCTCTTTCCTCTCACTGGATAGCAGCCTGTTCCTCCTCTCCACCAATCAGCACCATCAAAGTTATCTCACACCCACTGCCTGCCTTATCTGAACTTATGCCACCTCATACCCACCTTGAAAATGGCAATTGCAATGTTTGGCTCTCACGTAAAAGACAAAGTTATACATTATTCTCCAGCTTCAAAAACATATGGATAAAAGTATAATAATATTGCGGACAGAAGGTGTAACTGCATTTTATGAACTTAAACAGTTCAACTGGTATTCACTTGAAAATGGATAATAGCTGTTTCTATACAACTTAGGTTTTTTTATAGAGTGTGTTAGTTTATAGAAAGTCTTTATTTCAATTTGTTGTTATTACCACAGTATTTGTTATATTCTATTACCTTTCATATGGTCTGAACAGTGGAACAGCTTCCCTTTTGCACAATAACATTAGTTTATTTTTTAGTCTTACATATACAAAAAAATTTGTTTTATTAGAATATTTTTTGTGATTATCCTTACAGTTACGTAATGTGTGTGTATTTGTTTATTTATTTAAAGTATTGTTCTCCTCAGTAGCAGGAAATGGCCCGTGGGCTGCAGGTTGCTGACCCCTGACTTTGGTCATTCATTTATTTATTTATAGTTTATGTGATGACGCTTTTTCAGTAGCTTGTACTTAGTAGCATTGAATGAGATGGTGATGGTGAATAATAAATTAGAAAGGATGTGGAAGGAAGCAATAATAGGTCATGTAGGTAACTTCCTTTACTGTGGTAAAACAAGAACACTGTGAACCCTTACATTTAAGATGGAGTGGTTGATGTTCACTGATCTTATTTGATGCTAAGTAAACTGTCACTGCTCACATCATTGGGTGATTCACTGTTGCACAGTGCAATACACCAGAATAATAGTAGAACAGAAAAAGAAATATGGTACTCTTTAACACACATTAAAATATTTATTTCATTTGTCGGATTTACCTTCTCAGAATTCTTCTAGCTTACAGAAAGAAAACTGTTATGAAAATTTTTGTACAGTTGTCACAATCTTTAGATTGGTAAAAGGGCCCTGCATTTCAATTGTAATTCATAAAATCTAGAGAGGAACAACTAACTATAGTTACCTAACTAATTATGGTTGTAGATAGGCTGATGAAAAAATCAGTTTCAATGGTATGTTAATGGCCGATATCTATAGTTCATTAGCAGCTTAATTGTTTAAATTGTAAATTTTTGAGCATATTTTAGTGAAAAGAGTCTCTGGTCATGGAGATCTGCTTCTAAAGTTTGACACTTCTGCTGGAGGTGATGAAGTTTAGCATGCTACAATGAAGAAAAGTATCATGCATTATGTATATAAGACTGAGATCAGTTCTGTGAATTGTTAAATTTGCATTCTTTCCATTTCTCATTTATGTTCATACAGACATTACACAATTCATTCATTGCATGCTGATTTAAAACTTCGAGCTTTCTTGATATACTACACTGGTACGTGCTGATTTTAGATGCCACCAAATTATGTAATAATGCAGTCCTGCTTTTAAAATTCTCACAAAAATAATGATTCAAAATTCAGTTCTGTTGTGTAGAACATTCTTTCTGGTCCACTTTACAATCAGCTAATGTCACATAACTGCATTTATTAATTTATTTTGTATAGCAATGTAAATATCTTTATGGCCCTTTTCCTTTATTTTGTGAGTGCATATGCTAGTCATGTTTCAAGCATACAGTTCAGAACCATAACAGTAACAAATTTGGTTATGTTCATGTTTTTTAATGGATATGTCAGGGCCCAACAGTTACTTATATAGGCTGAAATATAAACAGTCATTTTCAAATGCAGTAATATTACTGAAATTTTGATTACTGAGGCTATTAGAAACAAGTACAAGTAGATTTGTCCTCAGAAATTGAGACTGAATTTGAATTATTGAGGCATTAGCATGTTGATTCTAGCAATCAGATTATTCTGATTGTATTTTTGACACATGCGCCCATCACTCATGGTCTTCAAGTAACATGCGGCAGCAAAACACATTTCATTGGTATCATTACAATTGGGTATGAAAAGATAGTTTTATTGAGAATTAGGTTGCACAAATGTTAACATTCTAGTATAACAAATTCAATTGATTGCAACACCAGGCTGTTTGCAAACCTCTCCCATTGATGGAAATGTTTCTCTAATCATGACTTCTTTGCAAAACAATATAAATTGACATGAGGAGACATGCAAGCCAACAAATTGCAAATTAAATATTGTGACCGAATGGCTAACACTCCTGTTTTCTATCCTGGAGGTCTTGGGTTCAAGTCTTAGCCTGAAAACAGCCATATTTATATTGACTGAGGTCTGTTATAGTTTTCCATAGTTCTCCCAGGCAAATATCAGCATAGTACCTTAAATAAGGCCATAACTGCTTATTTTTGTATCCTTTTTCTGTGAAGGAGGCCTGTTTTTAAAATGAAAAATTGTCACCCTTTCTGAAATGCAAATTTTCCTGTTCCTAATTTTTTTATGCACATCTAATCTGACATTCTAGATTATATGACAGTTGGTCAGGTTCTTTTTTATGATTCACATTATCTCTGAACATGTTCTGTGGTAGATTTTCTGGAATTCTAGTTATAATGCAGCTTATGAAATGAAACCACTTTTTGACAAACTGTCTGCAGATTTTTAAGGAAATACTCCCAGTAAGAAAATTACATAGATGTATGTATTTATGTTTTAAGGTGATATGTGCTTGTTTTGAGTTTGTATAAAATCAGCTTGCTCATTTTTGTGGTTTGCTTTCCATTAGGCTGATGACCTTCTATTTTGCTACCGCTGGTTGTTACTTGAGATGAAACGGGAATTTGCATTTGATGATGCCCTACGGATGTTGGAAGTGCTTTGGAGTTCCTTGCCCCCTACACCACCACAGAAGGAACTGCAGCTCTTTGAAAAGCAGTTCTGTTCATTGACACCAGGGGATGCTCCTCTCCTAAAGACACCCCGAGAGAATGCATACACTAAAGTGTGTGCATTAAGGCGCCAGAGTTCTGCAGCATCCATTAGTTCTCTTGTTAGTACTCGTCAAGTTATTCGTCACAGGCAGAATCAGAGCTTGGATGAGACTTCAACAGTTGAAAAGCAAAATAAAGTGATGCCATTCTCAAGCCTAGATGATACCAGTATCCGGATGATGGCTCAAAGACAAGAATCCAAATCACAGTCTACTTCCTTATTTGAAACACTCTCAGAACCTGAATCAGATGAAACATCCTTAAACCATATCAACAGGAGAAAAACAGCTGAAGTTCGTTCTGGTAGCACAGACAATCTTGTCATTCCAAAACTGGCAACTAAGCGAGGGTACCTACAGAATTTGAAGCAAAAACTTTCTGGAAGCCAGAATAAGAATCTCTTTCCTTCAGTGGATAAAAGCAATACTCAAGATATGATTACAGATGATGTGACAGAAAAGACACAAGTGCGAGTGGTGAAGAATTTAAATGAATTTCTGAACTTTACAGCCCTTAATAAAAACCGTTTACTTCCAGACAAAATAGTTCCTAGCTCACCTCCAAAGAAGGAATCTACCCAGGTATGGCAAGAAAATACATCAGTGAATAAATATAATGTCAAAACTAACTTGGGAGATGGTGATCTTCCTACAGTAGTATCTCAAAAAGAGTTACAGAACCACTCCACAATCCTCACCTGTGATAATAAAGGTAAAGGTCAGTTTGGAAATAAGGACACATTTTGTGATGGTAGTTCTCCAGATGATTCAGCTGAGTACTTCCCAATGACAACATCAATGACACGAGAACTGCGGCTAGAATTAGAAAACCTAGATCGCCAGGTGTTTGGTTCAAAGTTCAGTCAGCAAAGCTTTACCCTAGAAGATTCAGAAGAAATAGAATCACCATGCAGTGAATCTTTCCTGTCTGTTGACAGAAAAGGACATAAAAATTATGTAGTGTCCAAAAATGCCTCTGGTGTACATACTGAAACTGTTATAGGTTTACAAGTGGCTGAGATCTGCCCTGAACCCAATTTTAAATCACTGACTCTGAAATTGGCTCATAGCTGGCAACAACATGATGGAAATCAAATACCGAAACAACCATCAGATTCAGAGAAGAAAGTTCCAAGCTGTATAAGACTGAATCATCATCACTTCAGTCCAGGCTCTTCATTTAGCACTGGGGAGGAGATATTTGTGTGGGAGAATCCACTGCAGTGTCCAGCAACGCCAGATGAGCAGGCAGACTTGGAGTATGATGATTCTCAATGTGTAACTGTTAGTGGTGGGGAGATTTTTGAAAATGAAGGTCAGGGTATAAAGTCAGTGACACCTATTAGACTGGTGCGAAGTGGTGTTGGTGTACAGACTAGCAATGGAACATCGTTGCCAACAGATGATGCAAGTGACAGTTCGGATGGCTGGGTTGACCATAAAGTAGATGCACATGGCCCTTCCAAAACTGTATCAAGCAGAGGAAGTGTTTCATCTGAAAAACAGAACTGTGATCCTGGACATCTAAGACAAAAAGCAAACCAAGAAATGTCAGGTATAGCTCCGACATCTGCTATGACTAACTCATGTGAGGAGGTGACTGAGCATACATTAAGAAACTCCACACCTGCAGTTTTAAGCACAAAACAGCCATTGCAATATTCCAAAAATCTGCTACCTCCTCCGTCTGAGTTTGGAGGTGGAAATCCATTTCTCATGTTCCTGTGTCTGACTGTTCTCCGTCAGCACAGGGATATTGTAATGGGTAATGGCATGGACTACAATGAGATGGCCATGCATTTTGATAAGATGATCCGCAAGCACAATGTGACACGGGTACTGAACCAAGCCAGACAGATGTTTGCAACATACCTTCGGCAACAGGCTTCACTCAGTAATAATACAGTTCACTCAAACTCAGATCTTAATATATAAGGCAGTAAAGGTGCCAGCAAGCAGTGGTTTCCAACTTTTTTAATATAGTATTTTCCTCCAGTTTTGACTTCTTGTCTTTAATCAGCTGTTGAAGTAGACATAGCTAGTGTACAACAGACCCTGTAGTTTCATTAAGAAATTTTTTGAACAATAATTAGGCATATAGTCAGTAAAATATTACTTGTTCTGTAGAAAATTATAAACAAAAGTACATTCTACATATGTCCTTTGCTTGTTTCATGAGAAAACATGCATCTGCCCTTTGCCTCATAATGTGATCCATTTGGAAACCACTGTTGTAAAAATTTCATTCATACAAAATGAATACACCTAGCAGACAAATGACATGCTTAAAATCATGGGAAATCAACACCATGCAGCCACCTTGTGCCATGTTTTTAGTACTTATGTGGGAGTTAGGTGAATAACTTACTAACTAATTAGATGGCTTAAGAAACCCAAAGGTTCATCACCAAATTAACCAAAGCCCTTCGTAGGTCCCTGTCCTTTGCCAGCAAAATCCAATTACCTTCAACTACTATTTCCCATAGATCCCGCTTGATGATATTCTCCCATCTATGTCTAGGTCTCCCCAGCGGTCTCTTCCCTTCAGGCTTCCCAACCAATACCCAGTGCACATCTCTTGCCCCATCCATGAGTGCCACATGCCCCCCCCCCCCCCCAACTCATTCTTCTTGACTTAATCACCCTGACAATATTGCAGGAGGAATACAAATTGTTAAGCTCGTCATTATGTAGTTTTCTCCATACATCTTCTTCTCTCCTAAGGCCAAATATTCTCCTCAACACCCTATTCTCAAATGTCTGTGATCTATGTTCCTCCCTGAGTGTGAGAGACCATGTTTCGCACCCATACTAAACAATGGACAAAATTGTAGTTTTGTAAATTTTAATCTTTAGGTTCTTAGAAAACAGATGGAAAGACAACATATTTTGAACTGAGAAGTAGCAAGCATTTCCAGAATTTAGTCTCCTCCAAATTTCCTCATGAATATAATTTTGATTTGTTGTTGTTCCAAAATATTTGAACTGTTTCATGGATTTACCCTAATATGATTTTGTCCTGTCTGCTGATGGGATACTAACATGTACTTAATTTCTTTTTCTGAACTTATTTCTAGGCCAACCTTTATACTAGCTTCTAGTAAAAATTCTGTGTCCCTCTTTATTGTATTTATATCGTTACCCAATAAATTAACATAATTAGCATATGCCAGTAGCTGATGTGTCCCATTCAATTGCAAACCCTCCTCCCCATCTTTGACTTTCCTGATCGTATATTCTAAAGCACAGTTAGGTGAATACATTCAGAATATCATAATTTCTGCCACAATATTGCAGAACAGTGTATTCCTGTGGTGAGTATTGTCTTATCCAGATGTGATGTAAGACTTCCTGGAATATTTCTCCTTACTTTATTTCTGGAATGGATCTAACAATGTTAGCCTGTCCAAAGCTATCATACATTATTTTTATCAGTTTATACCTCCCAGAGAACTGTTTTAGATTGATATATAAGAAATAGTATTTTATAAAATGATTAATGGTGTCTAAGAATTTTTTTAACATTTTCTTCTTTCACTACATCTTCTAGTGTTTTTATCATGATAAATAACATACTGCTTCATTAGTTTTTATAATTTCTCCTTAATCATTTTATGACTGTTTTCATGACTACTAAATAGTCTTCTGCAGTCATGGAGTACTTACATGTTTCTGTGCATGTGGCTTATAAGATGTAAATAAGTGTAGAGGTTAGAAACTGTTATTGGTTTTTATATTTATTGATAAAAATTTCATTCCGAAGAGGAGTACAGTATTGACTTGTAGGCCACTCTGAAGATGGAGGCAATTTGTTTCTCCAAACCTTTGGTAATTACCTATAAAACTGCATGTTGCCACAACCCAGAAAAACACAGTTGGTGTGTGGTTAGAGAAAAATTTTGCAATAGCATAAATTCTGTTGGCGTGAAACATAGGTTTTAGATATACAAGTGAAAGCAGATATACTTATGCATACATTACTAATGAATATTTGCAACTGATGAATGTTACAATAATAACCACTGGTGTCTTGGAGGAGTTTTATACTAACAGTTTAGGAAATTTATAGTTTAGATGCGTCATGTTTGTGTTTACAATTCATATATATATTTATTCTTCAAGTCTATACACAAACCTGGTATGTTATTATGTTTCTATGTTTATAATGAATTTTTATGACAATATCCAAACTCATTTTCATATAAATAATTTAATAATGTTAATTATATTGTTGATAATTTCACAGAATAATGAACAAATAACATAATACGCCACATAATATGCAAAAGAATCAGAAGATCAAAGGAACACCCACAACAATAACCTACAATCTACAATTAGTGAAAAGCGTGCATTAAAAAATATAGAATAGTTTTAAAAATAAAAACCTGAAGATGATGCTGAGACATCGAAACATGTTGTAATATATAGCGCAAAACTGTAACATCGAGGAAACGATGAATAGCGCAGAATATTTATATCAATTTTAATTTTTAACATCAATATTTAAAATGGTTTGTGTATAGACTTGAAGAATAAATATATATATGAAGTTTAGGAAATGTAAACACTCACAAGAATTTGACCTGTGTCGATGGCACCAGTGATGTCATATTTTTTTGGGATCATTGTCCTGTGCATTGGCAGGATAAATGGCTGGGTGATGATATCACAGAGGATTCCCTATGTGGTTGCATGTTTGAGTGGGAAGCCCTCAGCTGGAGATTCCGCATCTAGTTACAGTTACAGAAATGCATGCTAGTCTTTGTGTAAGTGGCCATTCTTTTTATCTGATTTGCACCAAAATTGAAATGTGTTGGCAAATTTTAATGAAGTTCCCCAGTATCAGATTTTGTGAAAGTCTGTTAGTCTTTTCCAAGCTGTTACAATTGGACAGAAATGGCAAAGCTATTAGATGCATTATGGAACTTTAAGTTATGGACACTCCTAATAATTATGCACCTTTTACTTTGAAAATTTAACACAGTTTCACTGAAACTAATATTGGCCCATAAACAGCTTAAAAATATTTAGTTATTATTACATTAATTGTCGCCCTCGGTGGACTAGTGCTCGCCACTGGACCCAATGTTACCAGGTTCAAACCCTGCCTAGGTCCATGAATTATTAAGGGTGATAAAAAACCATAGCCAGCAGTCCCATCTTGTAGACTTGCGGCATGTAAAAGAACCTTATAAGCATGATACGAGATGTTTTGTAAGCGGTGGTCATTTTTAACCCAAATCTTTCCTGATTCACTACTAGATGGCTCTAGCAGACAAATCAGAATTGAGTAGAAGTTGTCCAGAGGCAGTGCACTTCAAGACTAAAAAGATTCTTAGATAGCATATACGTTCATCCACTGAGACAAAATCTATAATTGAGTTCCTAAGTCTTTTATGAACCAGGAAACATGTTCCATACAAATTCCTGTTGTTACTTCCACTGTATCATATGGTGTAGCCATCATTATCAAATATATCATTCTCCTTCCACCTTATCTCTTGTTGAGCAGCAATGCATATTTTATACCTTTTAAGTTCCTATATTATGTTCTTTAGAGTACCTGGTATAAATAAACTTCTTACTTTCCATGTTACCAAATTCTAGTCAAAGGCCATATTTCGTTTCCATGGTTGTTTCCTTAGAGCATTCTGGTTTTGGACTTTTGAACAATAGTTTTTTTGTGAGGTAGCGTTGGAAACCCTGCACTCATCCCCCAACCTGGAGGACCAGGCCTCCGTATTTATATCCCCCGGAGACAGGGTGGCCCAGTTATACACCCAGGTACTGGGTACACATTTTTGTTGCCTCTTACGACACGCGTGGACTACAGTAGGATTAGTCTTATTCTTCGGTTGCCACATGGAGAATAGCTTTACTTTACTTTCTTTTATACAGTCAGATACCAATATGTGTTCAAATTATTTGGCTGATGGGTTTCTTCATGTAAAATTTAAAACCTTCGCGGTGATTTCAATATGATGACTTTCGTGTTGTCAGTTGAGTTGGTGAAGAAGCGCTTCTACAGTCACACCAGTGCCCTGAGGATGAGAACAGCATAGTTCTCGAAACGGTGTTTTCTTCACGAACTCAACCAACACAGCTGACAACCTGAAAGTTATCATACAGGGTCTCGTTATGTTTCTTTGGCACTTTCTTTTTTTGTCTGTCTTTACAAACTCCATGCTGTAGAAGTGGTCAACACATGTCAAATATGAAACATATTTCCTTCAAGGAATCTAGGATAGTATATGATGTATAATTTTCACAGTGACTGAATTTAGTAAAGTCATTATTGAATCCAGTATTGGTTTTTACAAGTTGGCAAGCTGTTCAGGCATTGTGTGTTGTGCAAATAGTAGTGAAGCAGAAGGGGCCACATACTCCATGCCAGACATAAACCTTGTGACTTGCCCTTTTAAGTTTATAGGTGTCACAGGGATTTTTAGTGATGATATTATAAGTGCTCACCATACCACTGATATGGAATATTGCTTCATCTGTTAAAAGCCACCTGAGAAGAAATCTTTGAATTCATAGATCCTCATGTGCAGTGAGTTTTGCATATCAAATTCCCAAGTTTTATGGCCATGCACACAATACATGGTCTATGTAACATGTCTTTCTTAATTTTTACAGCATTTTTAATTTAGTCTGTACCCAAATTGATCAGACTGTATTCTGTGTAAGATCAGCAAGATGATATGTTGTATGTGTACACTGTAACTTCATCATCTTGGCATTGTACAGTTTTTGGAACCATTAGTGTGTTCGCTATAATAAAACTTGACTAGAACTGAATGTTTACCATGAACTTAGATGTGCTTACAGCTGTTGAAGTTATATTTGAAATTACCATGTTGAATCTTTGAAGACGATTTTCAGAACAAAAGATGTTACTGATTCCGAGTCAAAAGGCAGTTAAAAATTTCAAAGCCAATTTGTCATTTGAATGAAAGTTTTTCTGTAGCTAAATATAATGCCACTGATTGTTTACTAGGTGTTTAGTTTAAACATACACCATATTTTAAAGACAACAGAATGTGATGCCATTTGTTGCTTGGTGAGAGTATGTAACATCTGTATTTGTTTCACTTTATGCCTTTCCACTTAATGCACAGCATGATTCTCTCCACACTTTGGACACTCACAATCACCCCTTTCCATCTAAGAGATAGTGTTTGTACTGTTCTGTTTAACTTTGATGTGGCCAGAATCCAAACTCAAATAGTTTATTGAATGTACGAACAATTCTCGATGTCACCTGGATTTGCAATGCATTTTTCAGTACTCTAGTATGAGGCACAAGTTTAGTGCCATAAATGTATTGGAACTTCAAATGCTTTGAGAGTTAGGCTAATAGATTTAGAAGTTGAAGTTGTGTCAATGAGTTTCTTCATTTCTGTTTACATTTAAACACCTTACTCACTATCATTTTTAAGATTTAGTGTTTTGATATGCAGTTTCAGAAGCTGCCAGGATGGCATCCTACTGCAATAAATTGATTTAGTGTTGCAGGTTGTAAACCCCAATAGGTGTGGGAAAATACAGTAAGCCATGAGATGTCCATAAATCATACCATTTTCAGTCACTAATGAAATGAATGGCTAATAAAAAAATTACAAAATTCATGAGTAACATTACATACTATGCTGTCTTAGAGGAAGATAATGGTTAGGATACTTCTAAAAATATTAAAAGTTCCTTTTTTGCAGTGCTCATAACAGGACAGTAATGATGAATTCCTCTAAGAACCAAATTCTTGTCTAAACATGTACAATCAATGCTGTCTGTGGATAAATCATCTGTGACCATTTGGTCAAACTTTTTATTAACACATTTTATAGTTTATTATTCATTTTGTTGTGTTTATTTATTAAAAGTATAAATTTGTATGTACTCTCCTGAGTCTGAATAGAATCATCATTGCACCTTACTGTGGAATATATTTTAAAAGAGCTATAATTTTGTTGTTTGTAATAATTTTCAATGGAACTTTTGGCAGGATATTCTTTCAATTCTTGCACATACAGAACCACATCCAAGTACATAAAACTTCACTGCATAAAATAAAACAATGGCAAAATTTCATTAATGAGTTTCAAATTTGAATCTTCTATAAATATTCATCAGCAGGAAATGGATTTCTATGTGCTTTAAAAGAAATATGTTCTGAAATGTAGAATATATATTCAGAACGTACCCTTTAATTACACAAGAGCATTCAGTGTCTCGAACAAAAAGTGAAGTATTTTTGCGGTGAACCACTATGTCATATTTAAGTTGTCTATTATGAATCTGTGTTAGATATCACAAAAGAGTGATTTTTGTTCAGAAAATGTACAATCAACATAACATGATATCAGTCTTGCATATTTGTAAAACACAGTGTGACTAACACTGAAGTCTTTAATGTCTTTAGAATCAAATAACTCTTCCTCCCCTAATACACATGAAATTTTGCACATGAATTTAAATCCTTTGTTCTTGCTGAAACATGGCATAATTTCAATTTTACTTTATCAGATTTCCAACCATTGATTTTGATCAGTTAATGTTGAATGTCATTCACTTCCTTTTCCCTAACGAAAACTTTGTGGTCTTTTCCAACTTTGTGATACACTGCAACAGAGAACTGAAATTTGCATGAATTTAGGCTAAGACAGTTTTCAACACCTTCAATTTAATTCCATAAATATGTCTTGCAATATGCAATAGAGGAAGCATCATTCCTGTCAAGTTCTTTTAACACACAACAAAAGATTTCAAGGTTTCTTGTTTAATACATAGTGACAACCAACCACGTTACCTAACATGTAATCACTGTTGGAGGGAGGGGTGTGTTTGGAGATTTGTTTCTAAAGACCACTGTTCTAGCTGGAAATTTCATGCAGATCTTCTTCCCATTAGCTACTAACTTGTCTACATTTAGATAAAGCACACAAATTGTTTTACAGTTTAGGTAGCTCACTGAGAGTATTTCCGCTGCTTTTTCATGAATCGTGCAGCATGTGTAACTAGCAATGACATGTTAAATGTCACGCATGTAGCCATTGAGTCTACATGACCTCATTGAAAGCACATGCTATTGTTGTGGGGCAAAAGAAATGACTTCTCCTACAGTGTTTAATCATTTTTCAAAACCCCAAAACAGCATTTGCAGCCCTTCTTCCATTTGCATTGGTTGCTTCATCTATGGGCACCCAAATATATTCTTTCCCACACAATACTCAGATACTGTTCAGTGTTTCGTGGTAACACTCAGGTAAACCCACATATTTTTCATTAATTTGATTCATTTGGATGATATAAGTATAGGAGAAAATTCCCAACTTTGTTATTATTTATTTTTAAAATTAGTATGTGTGCAGACACAAATGCTTTGTGCAGATGTCACAAAAGTGGTAAATTTGGAAGGTCCTGAAGAAGAACTTGCAGAAGACTCAACAATTTGAGATTACCTACCTGGCTGATCTTTTAAGTGGGCAGTGGCAACAGTATGCTTGCTGACTATAGATGTTGTGTAACTTGTGAATGGTTATATGACAATAGATTTTACACATGCCTGACAAATGAGAGATTTGTCATCAGAAGTGAACACATCCTTGAAACCACAACATACTTATGTAAATGGAACTGGCAAAGATTTCACTTTTCTTATTCTTATAAACTAATCTCAACCACTTAACTACAGTTCAGTTAGAAAACTGCAGTACTGTGAAAACTTCATGAAGATTTCTAGTGCATAATACTCAGTGCCCAGCAGCAGTGGTTATAATTGACCTGCAGATTTCCTGATTGACCAGACAAAACAGATGGGTGATGCCCTGTCAACAAGTGTTACTTATACTGTGTTTACAATTACACATTGCTGGAACTAGGAGTGAGGGATCTCTGCTTCAAACCAAAGAAAGGTACTTACTACATGACACATGAAGCTTAACTCAATATGCTGTAACAGGCTGCATATATAAGTGAAGTATTCTTTCTCTAAGACGCATAATATTCACTTTTATTTATATATCACACAATAGTCTGTGTTTGTAGATGACATAATACACATGGACAATAAATTTAGGAAGTCAAAAGTTACATTGATTTTCATGGGCTTAAAACAGCTGGAAAGAAAATATCTTTTGCCTAAAATTCTGTTCCCTGTTCATCAGTATAACATCTTTAGGCAGACAAAATATTTAGTTTGTGTAATAACTGTTTTACTTCATTGGTCAACATAAGAGCATAGCTGGGTGAAGAAATGCAGTATGGTTATGTTTGGTTTCAGTGGGAATTGCTATCTACTTCATTTTTACCAATATTGGAATCATCATAACTTATTTACTAGTTCATTCAGTTTGCTCAGCCTCTCTCACATAGGTATTTAATATGGTTTAAGGTTAATTATTTTGAATAACTAAACTTGTTATTACAGATTGATGGGTTTAATTAGATGACTGTGAGTTATTGTTTTCATTTGCACTTATATTACTGTGAGACCACAACTTACAGTTTTTAATTTTCTAATTATAAACTTAATATTAATTTTTGTAATACATAATTTCAAACAGTGGTAAGTCACATATAACTCTGCTTCAGAATAAGAAATGAATCCATGATAAACCAAAGACGAACCAGAGTGATTGAAACTTCTTGCCCAGAATTTAATTATACACTGATGATATATTTTATGTGACAAAGTTTGTTCCTATATACATAACAGCATAACAACAGGGTGCAAAAAAATGGATATTTGAATCTTCTCTGGTACAAAATTTACACTTTACTAATACATTTACAAAAATGGGACAAGGGTCCAATATCAGCAATGATATTTACACTTCTATTTGCACACTAACTGGCATAAGATCTCAATTTAAATGTATATAAATAAACATTATTTTCCTTAAAAGGGAATAGTCCAGTTGGTCAGGTCATAACCTCGCCTGAAACTTTTATCATTTACAGACACCACACCATCTAGTAATAATCGCACACAAAACATGAGCTGCCAAATGCTGTACAAGGGTGCACAAAATATGTCCAAAATTGGAATGTGCAGTTCAAATTCACACACATGACACCAGCACTGCATTATTTCCAAAGAAAGATGGCACAAAGAGCAAGAACGTTCCTCTGCTCATAGTACCAAGAGTACTCCATAGAGTGCATCCGCTACCACAAAATAATATTGATTTTAGTTCTTGCGTCTGGTACATACAATTTTACGAGCGGCATACAGACCTGTCCCTCTGATCCAGTAACCAAATCAGCCAACATTTCTTCATTAAATCTGGCGTGAACAGAGTGCAATGAAAGCCTTTTTAAGGAGCAATTAAATTTGTGTCAGCCCAGCAGAATTCGGCATACTAATTCCCATAGAATTCACAACTTTCTTTTTTAAAATTGCCAAACAAAACCATATTCTGGAACGAACTATAAAATTAAGTTACGACTTTTCAAAATGGCTCTTTTCTGGGTCCTTGCGACGTGTGGTAAGGCAGAGGTCTTCCATCATGGAGATGACAGAGGCAGCACGCACCTCCGAAATGTCGGTACAATACCACACTACAAGGCTCAACAACATAGAAGCCAGTCATCTTTATAATCGTCATCTTGAGAACCTGAAATCTACTTCATTTACGACTCCAGCTCGGAACATTTTCAGAAAATTTCAATAAAGTTATCACTAAATTGTACCTACACGACAACGAGCTCATCAATTACTTAGCTAATGCGCTTTTTAAAATTCGTCTTCATGAAAGCAAGACAAACTGAACGACGCACTACTGTCTCGTATTCTGAAGGTCCCGGGTTCAAATCTCGGCACAGGAACAGACTATCCGGAGATTATTTCGTGAGTTTTGTCAGTCACTCCAGACAAACTTCGAGACATTCGACCCGCCTTAAATTACGAGATGAACGAGTCCTTCCACGTCGTTTCAAGTTCATTACTATTAACACACCACCGCATCATTTTACTCTTTACAGGGCCTAACCTAACCTAACATAACCTTAAAGTGTCCTTAAATGAACCATGAGTAAGAATTATACGACATGCAACAATATAATCTAACATAATATAATATAACACATTTCTGCCCTCAGCAGTCAATCCAGTCCTCAGTATGGCCACTATATGTTCCTCCGAAACGTCTACAAGCCAGAACAATAACTACGTCAGTCTATGAAGAAATCCTGGGATCATCGGCTACCTCCAGTTTCCTGGTTCTTCTCAGTTACCTTAAAGCAAGCACAGGATGTACTCTCGCGATTTATCATTCATAACCATCCTGTCATATTTAATTAATGGATACGCAACATTATCAGTTGACAGAGTGTTGAAGGAACAAGAATGAAACACCATCTTCTCAGTCATGGTGAACGCCTTCTAACTGCTTTACCCATCAAACTACGTAAACCTCAGCCCTCGTGGCCAATGTCCGCAAATACCTCAGAACAGTGAAGGAGGCCGTGGGGGTAAAAACTTCGAAGTCCTCCCTCTGTAGGACTTATCTCCGCCTGGACCAGCAGCTGCCTCAGGTTCAAGGCTCTGACATCACTCCAGAGGTCACGGCCTCACGCTTGAGGTGAAAAACCAATTGTCGGCAGTTGGTAGTCAGTCTAGTGCTTTAAAAACATTCGTGTGTACAAGAACTTATCAATGGGGCACATTTACATACATCGTTTATTTTTATCCACCAAACCACGTGCTTTATTCAGCCGCCGGTCAAATGCGGTAAATTATATTACCACAAAAACGTTTCTGATATTGTACGGCACTTTACTTTTGAGACATCTGGTAGCATCCGTGTTAGTCAAGAGTAATTCAAAATGAAGCTAGTTTTGTGCTTCCAAATAATAAAATTAGTTACTAGGATTTAGCAATGGATGTAATGATCGTGTGCTACTCTGAAATACTGAAAATGTGTCGTTAAATAAACTATGAATAAATAAAAAATAATGGTCTGCTACAACCACACAAATTCAGTACATTAATTTGGAAACACCCGGTAGCTAATGGGCCTAATCAATAAATGTGTATCGTTTAATACGCCCGTAAAAATTACACCAGAAACCAACATCTTAACAGAGACTCAAAACGAGGACTGTGTATTCGTGTCTGTGACCTTAGACCCCGAAATTTCCTCTCCGAAACGAAAGAACTTTTCATTGACGTCATTCTTTTATCGCGGTTGCGTTCCAGTGAACAGAAACCATCCTTGTTGGGACTCGAACTCAGTGTCGAGGCTTTCGTTTCCGTAATCTCCTATTCGAAGCAAAAAAACTCTGATCCTGGCGCCCTTCTTCTGTCTCGCTTAATTTCCGAGCTACGGAACCGCCCTTGAAGGAAATCGAACCCAGGACAGTTTCCCCAGAGTTCTGAACTTCCTACGTTCTCTCATTAGTCAAACTGAATAATGGGATTCGAAGGAAGGAAACATTTTCCCTCGCCCAGGGGCGATGGGTTCAACAGTGCCCGGGCCCCTCAAATATCGTCTTTAAAATTGAACAAGTATAACAAAATATGACGTAATTTTTAAACATGGGCAAATTAAATTACAAAATTTACTTCAAGCCTCTTTTCATTACCATTAAATTTATTTACTTTTACACCGAAAGTATTAAATATTAATTATTGACTTCGTATATTTAGGATGGAATGCTGGGGTGGATTCCTCGGCACCGCTCCCCACTAAAGCCGTGGCCTCACAAGAGGTTAAAGGAGTGAGGGACGTGAAGTCGTCCCGCGGACCTCCCCCCGCTCACCTCGCCGCGCTGAAACCGCCAAGCGGGACAGTGAAGCCCTCAGCCAAGGGACCCGGCTCCCAGCCGGGACCCGCTTCCTCGATGGAGGAGGCACTTGGGCGCAGGTCTCCCCGGGTTTCCGGGGACCTGTCCGGGCCGCTCACTGGCGTGTCATCTGACGCCGCTTCTTCTTCCCACGCTCAAGTGGACAAAACGGCTCCGGGGGAGCGCCGTAACAAAACCCCGGTGTACGTCTCTGGGGTGAAGGACGTACGCGGCTTCCTGCATAGGATTCGCGCGGAGTCGGCCTGCGGGATCGTGGCGCAGATGAAGGGAGACCTCGTGACTCTTGTGCCTGAGACCGCCGACGGGTTCCGGGCCACCGTCAGGGTCCTGCGGTCTCTCGGTGAGGGCGAGGGTGTGAGTTTTCACACATTCTCCCTCCCCGAGGATCGGTGCGTGCGCCTGGTGATAAAAAACCTGGGCGTGCGCATGCCCGAGGCCGAGATACGCGAGGAGCTGGCCGCCATGCACATTGCTGTGCAGGGTGTCCTGCAACTGCGATCGAGGCGCCGGGCCATGGACCAGGACGGTGACCGTCCCCTTACGCCACACTTCATTGTGTCGGTAGCACGGGGCCCCGACGTGGCGAAAGTGTCTTCCCTTACAAAGATCTGCGGTCTGCGGGTCAAGGTGGAAACGTACGTCGCACCGAAGGGGCCCATGCAATGTAAGCGGTGCCAGCGCTTCGGGCACACGCAGCGGAACTGCGGTTATGCACCTAGGTGCGTGGCCTGCGGGGACGCTCACCCATCCGGGTCGTGTGCCACCCCCAAGCTGCAGCTTAAGTGCTGCAGCTGCGGGGGCAACCACACTGCGAACTATAGTGGTTGCAGTAAGTGGAAGGAAGCCAAGGCGGCCGCTGCACAGCGTGCGAAAGGGGATCGCGGCCGAAAGGACGGCGTCTCCACGCGCCTGCCAGCGCCCAAATCGGCGCCAGCTAAGCCTTCCCTCGAACAGGAGAACTTGGGCCCTGGGTGGAACCACGTGGTCCGTGGTGGCCGCGTCGTCAAGGCTGCGGCTATGAAGAACCCCGCCCCAACGCCATCTGGCGCCATTGCACGGACTGAGCGGCAGGCTGTCCCCAAGGGCGGCCCTGCCAAGCTCGCTCGTCCTGTGGTGCCGGTGTCAAAACCCACTGCGCCTGCTCCCAAGAAGACTGACCCCACCCCACCCAAGGGTCAGTCACCGCTCCAGGACATCTCAGATGTCCTGGAGACCCTCTCGCCACGGGTCTGCATCGAGTTGACACGCCGTCTCCTCTCCGCGATCCATTCCCTCCCACCTGGGGGGTCTCGTCCGCGAGCCTTCCTCCAAACCGCTCTCCTCTTCATGGCCGACAATGACTGCACGGCCTAGAGGACACGGTGGCAAGGCCTTGTGGCTGGCTTACTGGAATGCCGACGGTGTTCGCGGCAGGAAGCTGGAGCTGGAGCAGTTCCTCGGTGACTACGGAGTCGATGTTTGCCTCCTGAACGAGACGCACCTCACGTCGGGTCGGGCCTTGAGGTTCGCGAACTACGTTTGCCCGACGCTGGGGGGCGGCACAGCGATCCTTGTCCGCAGGGGCATTGATCATTACCCTGTGCCGGTCTCGGGTCTGCAGTAACTGGAAGCAACCGCCATTTACCTGGTGCTGGCAACCAGGAAAGTCAAGCTCGTGGCGGCATACCTCGCACCCACCCGGCCCTGGATTGAGTCGGACCTGACCGAGTGCTTGAGCGGAGGTTTCCCGGTCCTCTTGGCTGGTGACCTCAACGCGAAACACACGGACTGGAATTCTAGGCTGATCTCTGCTAGGGGCTCGTTCCTGCGTGATTACGCCAACAGAAATTCCTGGTTGATCTACGGGCCGGATTCCCCAACCACGGCTCCTTACACACACAACGCCACACCCGACGTCCTTGATATTGTCCTCATCAAGGACTTCGTCCTACCGGTGCACCTGACTGTCTGCCCCGCACTCAGCTCAGATCACCTGCCCGTCCTCATCGACACCACGTGCCGATCGTCCTTTCAAAACCTGCCTGATCGCCCGGACTTCGCGAGAATGGACTGGGCTGCTTTTCAGGCTTGCCTCGAAAGCAGACTCCCGGGGAACCCCGTGGTAAACGACGAGGAGGCAATCGACAAGTGCGTCGAGGAGCTGACCAGTGCTATCCTGGAAGCCACAGCAGCGTGCGCTCCCAAGCTTCGACCCCGAGTTGACAGGCGACCGCTTCTGCCCGCTAGTATTCGGGATGAAATACGCCTGAAGAACCGGCTGAGGAGGCGGTGGCAGGTAACGAGGGACCCCGCTCTTAAGACCAAGGTCAATCAACTCCAGAGGTCGGTGACCTATCGTCTCAACGAGTGGCTTAACGAACAGTGGAGCGACACGCTCGAATCCTTGGACTGCGAGGACCAGTCGCTTTGGAAGATGACCAAGCGGGTGATGCGAGTCCCCACTCCGTCGCCCCCCTTGTTAGTGCCGGGAGGACTGGCTCTCTCGAACCCCGAGAAGGCAGAAGCCCTGGCCGACAGCCTTGAGGTCCAGTTCCAGCCGGTAGACAACCCGTCGGACCCGGCTGCAATTGACATGGTTAACGAGGCGATGCGAGCATACGAGTATGCCCCCGCAAATGAACCGAAATTAACCAGTCCCTCAGAGGTCGCCCAGGCCATCAAGGGACTCAAGGTTGGCAAGGCTCCGGGCCCCAACGGTATACCGAACACGGTCCTGAGACATCTCCCACGACGCGCTGTAACCTTTCTCACGAAAGTGTTCAACGCGGTCCTCCGCAAGGCAGCACTTCCCCTCGGCATGGAAACACGCTCGCGTGGTGTCCATATTGAAACCGGGGAAGGACCCCACGCTACCTTCTTCCTATAGACCCATCAGTCTTCTCGACACGGTCGGCAAGCTCTGCGAGAGGATCCTCCTAACGAGGGTCCTACACGAGGTCACCGAACGCGGGCTGCTGCGCGACGAGCAGTTTGGGTTTCGACCCAGACACAGCACGTCGTTGCAGCTGGCTCGCCTCGTCGAAAGGGTCAACAGAAACCTTGATGAGAAGCTTCTAACCGGCGCGGTTTTCCTGGACGTGGCCAAAGCCTTCGACACAGTCTGGGTCCATGGCCTCCTATACAAACTGACCGTCCTCAACTTCCCGTCGTACTTGGTGAAAACCATCTCTTCCTACCTCGCTGACCGGACATTCCAGACGTCCTTCCAGTCGGCCACGTCCACACGTCGTGCCATGCGGGCTGGAGTTGTGCAGGGCGGACTTCTCTCCCCTGTGCTCTTCAGTCTGTATGTCAACGACATACCCACACCGTCCCGCCACGTCGAGTTAGCACAGTATGCGGACGACACGGCTCTAGTAGCCACGTCCCGTAGCCCAACGCTTCTCGTCAGGTATCTGGAGACCTACCTCAGTAGACTTGAGCTCTGGCTCAGGGCCTGGAGGATTGCTATCAACGTCTCGAAGAGCACCGCAGTTCTCTTCGTTTCGGCGAGAAGACGCATCCAACAGCCCAGAGCAGTGCAGTTTCTCAGACAGCCGATCGAATGGGTCAAAACAGCGCGGTTTCTGGGGGTCACCCTTGACGCCGGGCTTACCTGGTCGGCGCACGTCAACCAGATGGGAAAGAAGGTGGCGCAACGATTAGGTGTGCTAGGCCCGCTCATCAATAGGAGAAGTGGCCTGTCCATTAGGAACGGTGTGCTGCTCTATAAGCAGCTCATCCGTCCCATGATGGATTACGCATGCCCGATCTGGAGGTCAGCTGCCCGCAGCCACGTCCGGAAGCTGCAAGTTCTGCAATCCAAGTGTCTTCGCATTGTTACTAACGCGCCCTGGTACGTTAGTAACAGGCAAATACATGAGGATCTGGGGGTCCTTTTCTTTGCCGACCACATCAGAGCACTGACTGAGAGATTTGACTCTAGGTTAGCTGGTGTGGGGAACCCCTTAGTCCGGCAACTCGGGAGGCACTCGTGCCGAACGAGGGCTGCCAGAGGTCGCCCAAGGACAACCGAGGGCGACCTATGTTCAGCAGGCCAGCCGAGGCCGTCCCCAAAAGACGGCCAAGTCGGCACAACGAAAGGTTAGACTACTCGGCTACCCTGACTGAGGTTTTCCGTGCTTTTCCTCAGTTGTAAGGCGAATGCCAGGGTATAACTTAATAGGGGCACGGCCCGCCACCCTCCCCCCATCCCGCAGAGGTCTTCAGCCGAAACGGCCCCTCCCTCTCTGGGTTCAAACCCCAGAGATCCAACCAACCAAATTCCTTTGGACAACTCGCCTGACGGGATAACCTCCCATCAGCAGCAACAGATCCCAGTTTGAATGGTCGAGGGTCCCGCCACGACGAAACCCCGTTAGCGTTAGCAAAATTTCCGTTTTTTATATTAAGACCGTTTACCATTTCCAGCAATGCGCCTTGTGCACAGGAATGGTTTCACCTAGGTAGGGACGATGCTTGCGCTTGCGCAGGCCTCCGCCCTCAGTTAGCTTTTTGGTTGGTGTTCACCCAGCATCGTGATGTGAAATGAGCTACTTGTGAAATGGTAGTGAACGCTGGTCACAAAAGCCAGAAACACGGCGATGGGAGTCGATGCGCTGACCACGTGATGACCCACCAAAGCCGTATGGCTGGCTGGTCATCATCATACCCTCACGGGCTGTTGTGACACAGTTTAGTTCAGTATTGTTCTTTATATTTTGCAGTATTACAACGTTTGTGTTTAAACAGATCGGTAAAAATATTTTTTTTCTGATTATATTCATATATGCTTTTTTCAACTCTGGTATATTTAAAGGGGGCCCGCAAGAGCTTAGCGACTCGTGCCCCGAGAAGTGTAAGTACATTCCTGTCAATACCTGGAGATTTTAACTTTTCAACTTTCCAATAGCTAGTTCAACGTCATCTAAACTAGGTTCTGGGATTAACGGTTCAGCCGTGTGTATTTTAATCTGTCTAACATCAACAGTTCCATGAACATTTAAGAGCTGGTTAAAGAAATTTTTCCACCTATTCAAAATCCGTATTCGTTTTGTTTGGGCCGTAAGCAGTTGTTGTAACGCCGGCAGATGACTCTACTGTTTAGAGGAAATATTTGTAGTACCACAGAGAGCAACAGATGTCAGGATTGAGGAAAACTCTTGTTCATTGTGTGTGTGAGTGTTCGTATTCTTAATAAGGTAGAGGAGTGTGGCTCCTCTTTGTCTTGTTTGTTTATATATGAATTTATGAAAGATGGCAAGAAGGAGAGTGTGTGATGGTGATGAAATAGTGTTTATCTTAGATGAAAGCAGTGGAAGTGTATCAGGTATTGGTTCGTGTGATGGTGATTGTGAAATAAACGATGCTGGTGTCACTGAGAGCGAGAGCCGTGCAAGTGACATGGGCAGCGTAGAAAGACTGAAGGTATGCAACTCACTATTTACATATTTACCTATGCAAGATAGATAGCTTCTTGCATAATACCTATTTATAAAATGAACAAGATAAAAAATTAAAAACATTTGTAGCCAGTTGTGTATCATAGATTCATGAACTTACAACTAATTAAAATGGTATCATGTTGTGTGAAATAAAAACCAACTTCTTTTATTTCCATTGTAAGTGCCCCTGAGAAACTAAGCCTTCCAGTTTCTTTTGGCATGGACCTTCACAGCTATTGTTGATCGAAAAGATCAGTGGCCAACATGTTAGACAGCTGTTGAATTAAGAAACAAACTATCTATCACAGTTGTGGGACAGCGATGATGTAGTAAAGCTATTTTCTAAGTTTCAGGCTTTCAAAGAATCTTGACATACTGCTTGAGGTTTGTCTGACACTGCAAAAGAGAGAGAGAGAGAGAGAGAGAGAGGAAAATTAGAAGAAAGGGTTTACTTATTCAAAAATAATTTTACTCAGCTCTGCTGCTGAGTGTTAAATTACGAGAACAAAGCAGCTATCAAAGAAAAGTGTTTTTTCTCTCCGGTTTTGAATAGGCAAGGAATGCTGAGAATTAGTGGACACTTTTGAACATAAAATCTGCTATATGCCTGCAAACATGGGCTTATCTTACAACATTAGTTGCCAGATCAGAACATTTAAGATTACTTGCTGCACCACAAATTGTTATATCTTCACTTCAGGATAAATTTTGGATCCTATGCATTAGTCAAGTGGTGAGTTTTATACAACTGTTTTATTTGCTACTAACTGAAGGCTGATCCTGCTCAATAATTCATTTTCCAGAAGCAAAATAAGGACAATGCTATGTTAAAACCATTTGTCCTTACTTGTTTCAATCTGAATAATTTTACCTTTCAGATATTCCCTTTTCTTATTCCTAAAGGTTCTGCCCTAGAAGAACTTCGTCGAGTATTTCGAAACATGTTAACGAGATGTGAAACTTGCTTGCAAGCACAAGGAAGTCACTTTGAACATCTTTTGTGATTTAAGGTAAGAACAATTAATGTAATAACATGTATTAGTGACGAGAAATATTCGTAGTTCGCTGTTACTAGCGGCACTGAAACTGATTCACCGGTCACCCACCGGAAGAACGCGGAAAACTCCCGCCCACATCAACAGTGCGTCGGCCGACTACGCAATGGAAGCACGACTGCAGCCTCATAAATTGCAGACCCGGTAGCTTCATGTCTCACATTACATAGATTATCCGGGTTTTTTTTTGTTTGTTTGTTTTTTTCCCCCTACAACCATTAAAATTTTGTTTACAAGCATGAATACCCTCAGTGCTGGCGAGGCTTTGTTTATATGAGATGCCTCATTTTGTCTCAACCCAGTGGGCCGCCCTGTAAACTTGTCTATTATGGGTCCAGTCTCTGCAGCTTTTGTTAGTCCTTTTATCGTCTTCAGCGTCACTGTCGCTTTGAGAAGAAACCTCATCTTCAGATATGTGGGTGACAGAGTCTAAACTCAGTTCCTATGCTATTTCTTTTCCATGACGTCTTTTCACAGCCATCTTGCACTCAAAGAACAGCAAAATAACTGCGTTTCAGACTTCGGCACTTGAAACTAACTCACTTCACTGTTTATACGCTCTTGAAATTCCTAGGTTAATGTTGCGTGACCTTTCTATACCCGCGGCACACTAAATTTTGTCGAACAGTCATGGCGGCACACCAACCGCATTTGCGTATCGTGGGGTGCGGTAGATGGTTTATGGCATTGATGAGCCGCTACAACTTCTTCTAAATCGACCCCAACCGAAAAATGTTCTATTTGATGTTTATAATATACATCTTTATTATTATATGATTTATTTTAAATATATTCATTATTTTAAATACATTAAAATATAATATTTCCTACCGCTTAATCCAAAATTTATTAACTGTGTAAGCATTTAAACTTAAAGATACTTATTTGTGTTTGTACATGTGGATTGCAGAAAAATACGTAGAGTAGCAATAAAAGTAAAGGGGAGGTACTGTCCACAGATCACGAGAAAATCCCTGCATGGCGGAGTCGTTTCTGGTGCGGTGCGGGGGGAATGTTTACTGCCTGGTGGACTAGAGGGCTGCTATTGGTGGGAAGTGTGATACGTTAGAGTTTTACGCTACTACACAGACTGAAAACATCAAGCGGTTAAGAGTAGCGTGTAGTGAGTGCACCTCTAATGTGTTTTCTGGGTGTTGCGATAATATTCTAGATTCAATCACTGTGCCACTGTGAGGTAATCTTAAAGCTGTACCCATTAAAGCACATGAAGTCTGTTTTCTGTTGTTCGTTCAGTGGTTGTGGAACGAATGCTTTTAGGATGGGTCATTACTCACCGCGAAATGTCGCGCATGCGCGCATAACGAATTCCTAGCAGAGATTTTCTCCTGGTCTGCGGACTGTACACATGTTTTGCTGCAAAGTGGTTTTGTTTTCCAGTTCCATTCAGTACATCTTATCTGTCCTCAGTCTGCCCGATCATAATAAGGAAAATGAAAACTTAGAGCAGAAAACAAGATTAACAATTATTTATCTTATTATGGTCATAATTATATGAGGTGGAAATTTCTTAGCGCACCTAGATGGCCTCCGCGGCACACCGGTTGCGCATCACTGGCCTAGGTCTTTCTCACAGAAGAGGTAAACGTAAAATGTATCAGAAAGGAATCAAGGCCAAGAGTTTAGAAGATGCAGGATAAGCCAAGGTGTGTGGTCCCGGGCGTTAAGTTCAAGACCTCGATAAGTCACTTGGTGGGTAGGACGCAATATTGATTTTGACGTGTTAATAGTGATTCCTAATTCTGCGAGTGTGAGCATTATATTTTGCATAGGTATATTCGGGCCAGATAACAGCCAGTCATCTAGATATGCAACTATGTTAATGCTGTGTCTTCTGTAGAGTACCACTGTCACTGCCTGAATAAAACGTTGTAAAATCCTTGGGAAGGACGTGGCAGTGTATTTAGCTTCTTGTCATGGGACTGGTCATCCCAATGACTTTTCGTCAAAGGGTTCTGTAACGATGTGGGACCTGTGATGCACAGATCTGTCATTGTTTGTGACTAATTTGTTAATTCAAGTTGATTATATATCTAGTTACGTAATTTCAGACGGCATGATGTGCCTCATTAGTTGTTGACATAAAAATAAAGTCGAAACAGATGTTGCATGACAGTCACGTAAAAATTACTGTAGCAATGTGCCTCTTTTTCAAAGGTCTGTTGGAGCACCAACTTTCAGTGCAGAACATTCATTAGGAATTACGTTGTTGCCACCTCAGTATTTAGCAGTCACGGTGTTCATATTATAGATTGTTGTGAGATTCTGCAATGAATTAACTGGCTCAGGAGAATTCTGTTCGAGGCTGTTGTGAACTTGGGTGTGAACATTTTTGTTCCTTGAGAGACAGTACATTTCTTGACGAGCTGAACCGATATCAGCCTCTTTAGAACTGTGCTGAACAAAGTTATGGGGGAAATTAGAAACATGGAGTGAACGATCTTTCAAATTCAGATGCTTTGTTCTTCATTGATGTAATCCATAGTGGTCATTGACTCCATTACGCAGTTTCCACCACTGTTGCCGAATGGCTGTAATGTTTGAGGTGGCTGTTATAGTCCATTACAGGAGACATACTGGAGGACTGATTCTTCTCTGCAACTCTGTTTTCCATTGGATTCAGAAGAGTCGATCTTCATTGTCATTTCGTAGATGGATTTTCTGAAGTGGTCCTTTCCTGTGTTTTGAACTGATGACCCGCTCTCTCTTCCTTGGCATGCTTATGCAGGACGAATCCATCTTCCTGATGACCGTAGGGTTCTGTAGGATTTTCTGCTAGTGACGTTGCGTGTGACAGCACTCGTGCTGCTGTAAAACAGAGTCGCTACACGCCATGTAAGCGTTTGGGGTGAGTGGTCAGCCGCGTTTTATCCCCGGTTCTTTTGGACAGGAGCCTGGGTGGGCCCCAGAGCCGGTCTGGACGCAGAGGCTACAAGAAAAATCTTTTGCCTCCGTCGGGTATCGAACCCGTCGTCCAGCCCGTAGCTAATCACTATAATGACTGGGCTGTCCCGGCTCACATTTGACTATATTACGTTACTTTTATGCGGTATTCCTGTAAATGAGCTGACTTGGCAGGCGTTGACCTTGAGGCAACTGTGGTGGTGAAGATCTCTAATCTCCCCCTGTAATTGTCAGAGTGGTTGTCATAATCAATCAATCACTGAGGTACAAAGAGCATACATGATAAGATCAAGATTCTGTATATATCAGGGAGAGATTCAAAATCAGTGAGCCCTGGGCAAAACTTTCTGTACTCGTAACGGTCTCTGCTGCCTCGTGATAAACTGGCATTCCGTGAGTCCATGCACGTGCAGCTCTGAAACGCAGCTTCACGTCATTGAGAAGCTGAATGGATGTTTCCCCGCTCCACGGAAAGATTCTGTGGACAAAACGTTCTCAGAGCCTGCACAATGGAGTTTGAATCTTGTGCTGCATGCACAATTCCAGGAGGAAGTGTTGGACCTTATGGACAAATTCTTGAACTGTGTTGTGATCTCCCGTCTGGTGAGCATGATGATTCATTAGCTATCAGTTTGCTTTAGTAGTGATGATCGTGGTGACAGCATCCATTAAATTTTAGTTTGGTCACGACTGAATAGATCTGCTCTGCTTCTATGTCTTGTGAAGCACGAATCCATTCTCCACCTGGTTGTTGAGAGATATCCAATCCTACTGCCACAGAAACATTACAGACAGTGACTTTGCAAACAACAGCATTTGATCCAGTATTACTAAGAGCTCAGACAGTGGCGTGTGTCAAACATCTGAGTGGCTCCTTCTGGTTGGGAAACATTGGCACAGCTTAGAATGATAGCCCGAATGTGCGCCTTTTTCAAAGCATACACGGGGGGCCGGGCTTGTAAAACGATAGGGGATAGATTACTAAAGCCGTGCTACCTGGGCAGGGACGATCATGGTCGGAAAATTAGGACTAGGAAACAAAGAACGGATGTAGGCAAATATTCATTTGTAAATAGGACCATAAGAAGCTGGAACCAATTACCTCCAGGCGTGCTAGAGTCTTTTCCCTGTAAATTAGGCACCTTTAGAAAGAGGGTCAGAAAAGTAGTTACAAGCAAAGGGTTATTAAGTGGGAATTAGATGGTGATAAGGGAAGTGAAGTGAAGTGTCTTAGTCTCTAAGTGATGAAGGGCTGTAGTTCTTTGGGATAAAAGTATCATATACTGAGGTCTGTCTTTATATTCTAATCTAAAGTATTGTGATTAATTAATGGATGTGTGTTTTTGTGTTGTGTGTAAGGGGAATGTTTTTGTAGGAGTGGATGTCTAGTTATGTGTGTGGGGTGTTTATGGAGTGTACTTGTTTATATGTATTTTGTTGTAATTGTATAGTGTAAGGACCACTGCCACCGGGTGCAAACCCAATTGCCGTAAATAAATCATAATAATAATAATAATAAAAATTGGGACCTTCTCTGCGTCAATTAGAGAGTGAGTAACTCAATTCTAGCAGCAAATCCCCACCTCCTGAGCACGATCTATCTCAGAAAGGGTGATCCTAAGCTCTATGTCTCGGCATTCCGCTTGTATTCTTCCTGAAAAATGACTATTGGTGGGTGAATATTGTTTATTTTATTTTTACTGCCCGTTATCCAGCCACAGCACGGACTAGGCATAAAACATTTTCTTTTATTTATTCTGTGAATAGTACCAGATGCTGCTTAAATTCGAAAATATTACCAGTAATGTGTGTAAAGTCACAGTAATCAATGAAGTGTGTTTGTTCGCTGATTGTTGAGAAGAATTGTTGTTTACTTCAGCTTCCAAGGTAGTAGTGAATCATGTTGATTTAACTCGACAATCAGCTGAAATTTTTGTGTATATCAAGATTGTTTGATTGCTTCGGAAAATTAGGACAAAGGAATCCACAGATTTTTATCTAACGCTTAATATATGTTATACACTGTGTCCCATAATTATCTTTACAACTTTAACACTTAATAACCAAATAATGAGATGAGATATCACAATGCGTTTTTTTTGACGTAAATACGTATGTCTATACGAAAGGGTCATTCGGCAAAAACAGCGTTAGTTACGAAGATGTGTAAGATCCAGCGCCGAGTCACCTTTAAATGTTCATTTCTCGGGAATGGTAAACGTAAGGGTAATGTAACCAATATGTAAAATGATCAGTAAATAAGGACCTTTAAGAATCTGTTATGTATTTTATTGTATTTATAATTGTTTGTACATTTATTGAAATTTTAATTAACCAATGTGTACAATTTTCTAAGCATCTGGCGTGTTAAGCTCCCGCCTCTCGAAAACCGTAAGAGGTGGATCCGGACATATTGCGTACGAAATACGTATTACCTCTTGAGCTTTCCATATCTGTTTTCAGATTTTACATATCACAAATGGTTTAGGTTCTACAAACATTTATTTATACAAATAAAGGCGCATCGCACTTCACGCTAAGCTGCGTTTGCGTATTTACGTCAGATTCTCCGGAACCGTGGCCCACTGTCAATTTTTGCATATGAAAGAGTAACTCTCGAAGGTGACGCCACAATTATTGAAAATGGCTACTCCACAGGAAATGACGCAATGTGTTTCCTGGTTCATAGAGACCAGATAAGATACACGGGTCCAACGAAATTTCCGGACTACGTATGGAAGAGAACCACCACCAAGACCCACAATTCGTGACCGGCACCGGAAGTTTGTGGAAACCGGCTTGTCCTGCATCAAAAGGGCGCTGGCCGGCCAAGCACAAGTACAAAGGATACTGAACGTGTTCGTCAGACGTTCGTTCGTAGTCCTAGCAAGTCCATTCGTACCGCCGCCAGGCAATTAAATTTACCACGTTCGACGATACACAGGGTGCTGCACAAGCGTTAAGGATATTGTATACCGAACAGAGGTTCGCAATTTGGAAGACCTTGACGAAGGATTACTGCAGCCATCGCAACAATTGATGCAGGGATGCTAGAGCGAACATGGCAAGAAATCGAATTTCGTCTTGACGTGCTACGTGCAACTAATGGTGCGCACGTAGAGGCGTATTGACCTTTATCTTACTAGCGTTCCCAGCCTGGGAACGTAAGTTGTGTCCCGGAGGGAACCTCAAAACTTGCAACATTGTAAGAAGATTTGGCTACGTCTTTTGGTGTCTTTTAGGGGCTGCAAAAATTGAATCACTTTCACAAGGGTTTTTACAAGGTCAGCCTGAGCTGTCAACCTTGAAACTATAACCATAAACAGCAATAAACATTGTTATTGTCAAGTGGGTTTTGGGCTTCGTTTTCAGACCCCCTATTCAAAGCTACTCACATTCCTCGGCATGATCTGTGAAAAGAATGTGTATCCACTGAAGTAGGGAAACAAATTTTTCTGTGTGGTCATTAGTTCACAACCATGGCTTCTACCACGTCGAAAAAGTTCCCAAAGAAAAGGTAAAGATACTAAGGCCTATTTAGGCAATAAGATATTAACTGCATTTTTAAAAAACTCTATGTATTCTCTGTTCTATTCGAGTAAATATGACTTTTATTTCGTCAATTTATCATGTTTACTTTAGATAATATTAAAGTTTTCCGTAGAGCGTGCACAAAAGTTTAAAAACCTGCAAAGAAACTCCGTAGGGCTGCTACCACTTTGCCATTTAAATCCCCGTCGTTTAAAGGTTAAAGTAAGAAGAAAGACTTTGAGGGTTACTCTTTCATATGCAAAAACCCGCATTGTGATATCTCATCTCATTATTTGGTTATTAAGCGTTAAATTTGTAAAGATAATTATGGGACTGCATTCTGCTTAAGTTCTTCCCTTATGCTTTTCTGCAGTCAGTGTTACTTAAGGAACATTTATTTGGATAGGAGACAATCGAATTGCAGATAAGTTTTCTAAAAGACTACACTTTCTACCAGCATGTTCCGTAGCTTTCCTAAGTGCCTCCAGGATGTGTAGGTAACACCTTCAAATGGGACTCATCTTTCTTCCGTATTCTTCCCGGTTCATAACACGCCCAACCATCTTATCGTGTCGGTTTTGGTACCTCTCCCCCATTAATAATATAAATGTTTTATTTTTACAGGATTGTTTACAAGCGGCTTCAGAACGCGACAATTGAAACAAACTGAGTTGAGGTAAATCCTTCGAGCCGTTGATTAACAGCAAGCCAAAGCAGGAATACAGACTCAAAGGAACATCTTTACTCGGTGTTTGCGGTACGCCGTATGTTTCGCCCTGGAGAACCAAGGGTGGAAAAACAGATTTCAGAGGATGCTACACAAGAAATACATTCGTCCATCAAGTTCTGGTACCGAGGAAAGTGAATCAGGACGCTGAGTTATTGTCCTGCTGGCTCCCACACTTCTGCGAATGCGGTACGAGCAGGCGCAGAAAGCGGGATCTCCCGGATGATTCCGATAAAGTGCATTACAAGGCCCTGCATTAAATGGTAGAACTCTGGCCTAACCATGACTTCATATCGCCAGGAGTGGTGACAGAATACGGGGTCCTGGAGCCAGTCTCGACATGAATAAAATAAAGAAAAGACGAGGGCATGTGTGGTTTTATTAAGACTAACTACGGCCATTGCTTTATCGAACTCATTGAAGGTTACCACGAAGGAGGGTGGCCTGCACCTACGCGTAGTGCTTTGGATTTCAGCAAACAAAGACAAAACCTGCGGCACTGGCAGCTGGGAAGAACGCTTGAGGTTGGAGCACAGACGGCTTCGGGTCGCGAAGCCGACCACTTGAATTCACGATTGAATATTGAGAATTTGGAACTGGTTCTATTCAGGTTTAGATATATGAGGTTAATACTTGTAATCATTAGGTTAGGAACCTTGTATTTTTGTGTGTCATTCACTATCTCGATGTCTTAGTTGATTTTGTTATAATATGTCTTTATATTAACGAAGTTAGGGCTTCTGAATTAACACGGCAACCCCCTCGTCTCCACCCACCTCCAACATCACCACCTCCCAGGTGTGTATGCAACAATTGGTGGCAGCGTCGTGATAATACACGTCCTTTTAAAATGTTGAAGGGTTGTGTTTGACGAACCCGAACTCCGAAATCAGTAAACATACCTGAGGGGGTGATTCATGGAGGTGTCCGAGAATTAGAGAGTGAATGTGGGTAACTGTTCAAAAATGTGCGATTAATGTCATGTCGTAGACCTCCTCTGTTAACGCATAAATGTACAGTTTTGTTAGTGCACGTGGTTGGAGCAACGAGTAGTGAAGCCCTGAAAGGATCAAACGTATTTCCTCTAACAGTTGTTTAAAACTTCTTTCAGGAAATACACTAAAATTAACCCACAACTCGTGAACGAATTCTCACACAATTTTCAGCACTTAAAAATAGATTCGCGGTTAGAAAACCTTTTTATCTTAACGAGGGCATGAACAGTCGAGGACGCGGCGGCAAAGTTGCGACACCACGAACTCTTAGCAGGTGTACGTACTATCATTCAACTTGGCATCATCGTGGCCAATGCCCTAACCTAACAAGAAATCCCCTAATTCAGAAGAGAAAGGGACCCACCTAACACTAAGGCTGCTTTCACCCGTGAGCCGGTATGCGGTCGGCTCACATGACCCTCCACTAGGGTTACCAACTTCATTCAGTCCCTCTAACAACATTTTCAGTGTTTTAGCAGCATTCATCAAATCATGTTGGAACTTGAAGAAGTAATAGTAATATTTTATAGCATAAATATTATAAATGTTTAATAAATAGTACTTATTATTAACTTCTTACTGGAGGTTTTTCCCACAATGTGACTCTCCCGTATAAATGCTTTGGCTAGACTGCCTTGATCTGCAGTTCACTGAGACTCGTGTGAAAGGGTTCCATGTTAAAGCGGGCAAAATTCTCCCCGCCAGTAGCCGCTACTAACGGGGAGAGCTGCATAGTGGCTCACGAGCCGAGCTCACAGATGCACCGGCTCTCGTCTGAAACGGTCCAATGCATTTTGCGGGGATTTCTATCCCCAGCAGTCGCTTCAGCTCACGTGAGCCTATCGGGCGCTTACTGCAGTGACTCATACTCCTGTATATCCCGTTCCGGACATTAAGAACAACTTGTCACTCATTGCAGGAAGAAGGTATTTCACACTCATAGACAGAAAATGCATTTTGGAATATTCCGATCAAAATAGAGGGTCAAGACAAGACAGGATTTAATAAAGTCTTCTCGGGCTATCAGCCGTGTTAGATGTTGATCAATCGCCGACGTTTCGAGGACCATCTCATTTTCAAGGCTGTTGACTGTGTGGCTCGTAGCGCGAACTAGTTTAAATGTCCAAGACTAGTGCGAGTATCCGAGCGGCGTTTGGTGGGGGAGTGTTGTCTTTGTACTGCTGGAACCCTATGTTGCCCGAGAAGACTTTATTAATAAAAGCCGCCGTGAAAGCTTCACATCATATGCAAGACAGGATTTGTGAAACCATTTGGCAGTTTTCCGATACGAGAAAATAGTTGTTGGACTTACAGGAGCACTGAGCACATTTCCGAAAGCAATGGGTAATGTTCTATTAGGACTTAGACATTGAATGCCCAGTTTATCTGTATGATGTTCTAACATACAGTCCGACCATACAAGACTTCGATTACTGTTTGAACGCATTAGGGATGCCAATTTTAAATTAAATTTGAATAAATGCACGTTTCCGACTCCACCAGTTGCTTACCTAGGACGTCGGGTTAGCCGGAATGGAGTTGCGCCGGATGAGAGTAAGGTTGCAACGACGCCACAAACTCAAGGATGTTCGGGGCTTCCTTGGTCTCCCAGGATATCATCGTTCATTCATTCATAATTTTGGGACAATTATCAGGCATTTGACCTTACTTATTGGTAAGGAAATCCAGTTTGATTGGACGGCAAAACAACAGGAAACTTCCGATAAATTAAGAAGAGTACTATCATCAGAATCAGTGCTGGCCCATCCAAATTTTGAACTTCCATTTATATTAAGCTGTGGTGCATCTAATTATGCAATTTCGGCTATTCTCAGTCAAAACCAAAATGATCAGGAACGCCCGTTGAGCTTCGCTAGCAGAAGTCTGAACGAACATGAAATAAATTACAGTTTTACGCATAAAAAATTACTTTCAGTTATATTCGAAATTAAAGTCTACAGATGTTTTCTGTACGGTACTAACTGGTCATGCCGCCTTGAAATGGCTGATAACGGTAAAAAACCATCAGTGCGCTCGATTTATGCAATGGGTGCTCAAATTTTCAGAATATGAATTCGAAATCATTCATAAACCGGGTAAGAAACATATCAATGCGGATGTGCTGAGTCGACACATCGCCTCAGTACAACCAACTCCGGAAGTTACTGTAGATCTTATGCGTGAAACGATATTTAGTGAACAACAAACGGGAGTCTGTTGTCAAGAACAGAGAAATAAGCTGACTACTGACTCCGAATCGAAATTATTCCTAAATAGCAATGGAAATCTTTGTTATAAGGAAACCGGACATAGCACGAATTGTGCCACAAAATTTAATTTCAACAGTCATTGGGCAACATTACGATAAGGTGTACATGGGACACCAAGGCATTAAAATAATTCAAGATACAATAAAATTGAATTACTTTTGGCCCACGTTGAACAAACACGTGGAGGAATATGTAAATAAATATCATTCCTATACTCAGCATAAAGGCTGACGAGTAATACCCGCTCCTTGAGATGAACTTCCAGAAACCTCTCCATTTGAAATTACTTCGATAGATATTTGTGGTGCCTATCCTGTGAATGAGAAAGGAAAGAAATATCTACTTACCTTAATTGACCATTTTACGCGGTTTCCCGAAACCGTACTTACACCCAATCAGGTCGCGGAGACGGTAGCTCACGCATTGCTTGTGAACGTATTCATTCGTCATGGTTGTCCAAGGGTCCCAAGTTCAGATCGACGAACAAATGCTGTCAGAATTATTTCAAGAAATGTTTAAATTATTACAGATTAAGAGGTGTTGTATTTGGAAACCTTCGTGGTCGCTTTCCCCAAATTAGGTAGGTCTTGCATCACGAATAGACTTACATAATGATTAAGCATTACCGTCATGACAAACAGGAAGGAAATTATGATTCCTCGCCGCATCATACGTAATCGAGGCACGAGGATTACTGATGTAACCTTCGATGAAATGATAAATCATTCAACACTTTCACCAGTCAGGGGCCAAGGTTCTAAGTTTCACATTTAATTTACTTTAAATTGGTATAAAAAGAATCGGAAATTAGGCAGTAACCGTCGATACGAGCAGCTGGGAAGCCTCTGCTAACCAAGCATGCCGTGCATCATAGTCGACGTCTGTGAGTATTGTTGGTTTCACTGTCGCTAGCCACTTAGAGTTTACAATTGTCTAAAGAGAATTGAGTACTGGTTCTATTCAGGTTTAGGTAATGTGGTTTCTATTTGTCTTCAATAGGTTTTGAGACTTTATAGTATTGTGCATATCAATCACTGTCTAGATTTGTTTAATTATCTTTGTTGCAATGTATCCACATATTACTGAAGTATGAGTCTTTAAATTAACACGGCAACCCCTTTGTCTCCACCTACTTCCAAAGTCACCGCCTCCCAGGTGTGTTACAACAAATTTGGAGGGTTGTGTTCAAAGAACCTTTACTCCGGAAATCAGTAGACGTACCTGTATGGGTGATTTGTGGAGGTGTTCGAGGGGCAGAGAGACAATGTGGGTGAATCTTTAAAAATATACAAATATGCCGTGTTGTCGTAGACCTTTAACGCTTAATTTTTCGGTCTTGCTAGTACACGTAGTTGGAGCAACAAGTAGTGAAGTACTACAGGGATCGAATGTATTCGCCTTAACAACTGTTAGACTTCTTCAGAAAATACACCAAAATTAACCCGCTACGTGTGAACGAGTTTGCACATAATTTCGAGTATCTAGAAGTCGACTCGCGGTTAAAAATCGCATTCGAAGGCAAACCCAAAGGATTTGCCGCTCTTTCGTATATTCTTCACCAACGAAACGTTATCGGGAACAGTGATTTTCGATGTAGATACGCGAATTATAGAAAGATGTATTGTACCTGGATACGAATACGAGGATCCAGAAATCGAAGGAACAAATTATCTGCCAAATTACGGAGGTGGAAACTGTCAGCAGTCAACCGCGCAATTGATCAGGCTACCTGCTCGCCAGGGACATCACAGGGGTCAGTTGAATCTGTGAACGGTAAAAAGGGAAAATATCGGTTTTCAACTCATACCTAGGATACAAGGTGCCCGTTGTTCGTAAACCAGAGTACGATCCCCCTGTACTTTCGAATTGGGGAAAACCTCAATAACAAGCCTTGATTTGATAGGGTCTTTATTTAGTAGGAGGTACATTTTAGTTTGTGCAATCATTAAGCATTTCCCCTAAGCACAACCTCAGACCTGCCAAATCGATCAGACTGAAACAAAAGAGAAACAAACATTAGTTGATATTACCTTTTCAAAATGATGTCAGTAGCCGGAGAAATTGAAGTCCTGAGGGAGTTAAACTAAAGATGTTTCGCTAGTCGCTGGATTAAAAGAATGGCCAGAGACTTAAAAAGTAGGACGGTTTAAGAATATTGCACTCATAGTCCTTTGCGAAAGTAATCCATTAGACCGATTTGGATATGGAATTGATTGGCAAATCAAAACTGCAGGGGTTAAAACTATAATAGTTAAATGGGAAAGAGGAGTTATTGAAGGACTCATGTCCATACCGGGTAATAAAGAAGGCTCTGATTGATCGGTTTTCTGGCAAGTTACCGGATCAGTATCATACGCAACTGGAGGATGCTGTGCAAGGAAAAAATGAGTCCGCAGGAGGTATTCGGGGACCGATGCAGACAATTATTCATTAAGAAGGTACGGAGGGTGGAGGATGAAGCTAAACGTAGGCTACTGGGTGCCTACCTAAATGAATTAAGGGGCATAGTGGAACAAGCGGATGTTTATTGCCAAGAACAGATAAAGAACATTACAGCAGATTCCGAAACTCGATTCTTCCTTCATAGCAATGAAATTCTTTGTTAACAGGGAACTAGACGTAAAGCAAGGATTGTTGTAACGTAAAGTTTAATATCAACTGTCATCGAACAACAACATGATAAGGTGTACATGGGACATCAGGGCATTACCCGAACTCTAGATATAATTAAATTAAATTACTTTTGGCCCACGTTAAATAAAGACGTGGAGTATTATGTAACGAAGTGTCACTCCTGTGCTCAACACAAAGGTGGACGAATAATTCCCGTTCCATTAGGCGAGCTTCCGGAAACGTTCTCCATTCGAAATTACTTCGATAGATATTTGTAGTCCTTACCCAGTAAGTTAAAAAGGCAAGAGGTATTTTCTTACCTTCTTTGACCATTTCACACGGTTTCCTGAAGCCGTGCCAATACCCAAGCAAGACGCGGAGACAGTAGCTCGCGCATTGCTCGTAATCGTATTCAGTCGACGTGGATGTCCGAGGATCCATAGTTCAGATGGAGGAACAAATTTCCTGTCAGAATTATTTCAGGAAATGTGTAAATTATTACAAATTCAGAGAATTACTTCTACTGCATTTACCCCGAAGATGCAAGGGATAATTGAAAAGTTTCATCTTGGACTCAATCAATCCATCAGTCATTATATAAATGAGTACGGAAATAACTGGGACGAATTTGTAAATACGCATTAATGGCGAATAGGGGTGTGCCTCATTCAACTACTAAGTATAGCCCTTATTACCTTCTCTATGGGACTAGATGACTTAACTGTCCTATCTTCCAGGGCTCATACCGAAGACATTCCTGGAAACGAATATCAGATTACAGAACACTTAAATACACTTTTAACAGGCTCCAAGAAATACACTAAATTGTAATGAAAAATAATCAACATGGAAAGAATAAACAAAAGGAATATTACGACAAAGGTACGAAGCTCCGATACTTTGAACTAGGGGTTTCTGTCTACCTTAAAGAAGTAACTATTGGAAAACAAAAGCTCTAAATTTCGTTTACGATGGAAGGGTCCCTTTTTAGTAATAAAACGTTCATCTGATCTAATATTTCCAATTAGAGTAAAGCCGAATAAAGAGGTCATGGTTAATGTGAATCGACTGAACTGTAGATCAGTTACTGCAGGTAGAAATCTCCTGCGACCACCAACGCGACCCTCTGAGAACACAACATTTCAGCGAAACGAAAATGATTCAGTAGATTCTGTGGACGTAAGTTCGGAATTAACTCCCTACGTACCTTTTCGAATCTTACTTCCACAATCTACCATGACTGACATAGAAACAACTGATTATAATCAAAATATCGAAACAGAAATATGTGAGAGTGAAAGATCTGAAAATGCTATAGAGCAGTGGTATTCAACCTTTCTTGTTCGCGTAAACCCCAGATATAATTTCTCTTCAACTTTGTACCCCCAAAGTTGTTGGTGTATAATTCAAGTTACACATAGTATATAATCTATTCAGTGTTTCTCATTAAATAATATATTTTTTTTTAAATGTCACGTACCCCCTAAGATGCTATAGAGCATAACCGAGATCCGTCTTGGTTACCAAGCCGGTACCATAAACAAATCTTATGGCGTACGAGCAATAAAACAAACGAGACAAGACCTAGCACAGGTATCAACCTGCAGTCTCGTAATAAGCAAGTAGAGAGCCAAATCCCCCAGATACGCGATAACCCATCGGAAAATGATGAAGCTAATCAAAGTCATGAAGAAGTACCAAATTCCGAATCGGTTATAAATGAGTTACCCCAGAATCTGATTGATACTACATGTCAAGATTTTAATGGAGACTATCAGAGTAGACCTCAGCGTTATAATTTAAGACCCTTACCAGGCAGATGTCCTATGGATGAAAATTAAAACTCAAAATTTTCCAATTTTCAGGCACTCTGTCTGGCGAATGGAACCCCAATTGAATAGAGGAGTCATATTCTTGCATGAGCAAGAATTACTTGTCGCGGGGAACCACTGGAATGTGATCGTCAACATTTATGTAAAATGATTTAGGGACACCCTGGCCATTATAAAATTAATATGGCGACAACTTGAAATTTACGCCGAGAGACCCCAAGTTGCAAGCCTGATAAGTTGGGAGGAACTCGAGAGTTAATCGTTTTACAGCCGAATTCGGTAAGGAAATCAGTAACTCACAAAAACTGTTACCGTATAAATTAAGTAGAACCACGCGACAGCGCAGAGGACTAATCGACTTGGGAGGTCAAATATTACAATTTTTGTTTTGAACTGCAACTTGCTCAGAAATACAACACTTTCAAACTATAGTTGCGCAGTATGAAAACAGAAACGATGAAATTTATGCAATCCAAGCACAGTTAACCTGGATTCGAACCGTGGACAAGGAAACTCGTCAAAATACCGTTGATCTAGCACGAGTATTAAAACAACTTACCTACGAAGTAGACATCGCTAATGTCTAAGCTGAAAACAGCCTAGCTATTCAGAAGTTTATCTCACAATCCATGAGAATGTTAGAATTTATCGCCTTGAGATTACAACAGGCGTTCATCAAATTACAGGAATAAATTTATCTTACCTCTTTAGGGAGATTATCATCAGTCCTTGTACCACCGGTTAACTTATCAAATGTTCTGGGACAAATTGCATTAAAATTACCTCGCGATGTTTCTCTTATCACCAACACTGACGTTGATAACATGTACATATATTATGATATTGCTAATGGCAGGCTTATGCCACAGAAGGATCTGCTCGATTAGTAGTTCGCATACCACTAAGGGGCGCCGATCGCGGCATGTCATTGTATTAGGTAGTACCGTTACCCACCTTCTCTCCACTGCTAAGGAGACCTGTACAAGTAGAACCAGAAGTACAGTAATTTCCAGTGACAAAGAACAGGCAATACTGCGCGTTGTTGAAGAAGGCAGATCTTAAAAAATGTAAACACGGGCTATTAACTATCTGTGAAGCCACCTTTCCGCCTATACACAAGCGACTTGCTTCATGCACATCAGTTTTATATTTCGGACGAGTTGAAGTCGCTCACGACTTCTGTCGAAAATTTATTTTACGATAAAATTTTAAGCCAGTTTAGATCTATGCCAAAAGTGAAAAATGCCTTTTGGGTATACAATTTGCCTATTTCGACCCGCGTAACGAAAACATGTAAATTTATTGGAACGACACTCAGCAAAGATATGTTATTAACTGGAGCAGGAATCCTCTAGGAAGATATCAGTTGCCAATATTTTTCATAAATCTTTATATTGCTACCAGTTACAGATAGCTACTAGAATTTTACCTTAACTACTGGACATGTTATCGCACCAGACTTACCACAGCTGATCACTGGCAAGGAAAGTCAATAGTTGGAAGAATACAGCAAGAAAGCAAACTCCACACTTGCTGCCCTCGAGACTGTGATGCGACGGGACACGTCTACGCATCAACAAAGTTACATCGAATTAAGCCAACTACTGCAAACATTAGAGCAGAAGATAACCACTCAACACACCACACATTGGCTCACATTTGGCATCTGTTTTACATTTACACTAAACATTTTATTCCTTACCTTAAAGTATTGCAGACGACATCGTAAAACGACTTGCTCCAGGATGTTCGCATGGCGAAATGGTAACCTCTTCGACGGAAGCAGGCCGCCCTCCCAACAATCTTGGAGGAAGCCGGCCCGATAGCCGAAGATCTACTTCCGCTTCAAGTCGAAACATGTTCCAACCTAACATCACGTCAAGTAAGCCCAGCACGTGTAACAACGGCTTAAATCACCGAACTAAGAAGTAAGCAGACGAATTTACAGTCTGGTACCAAAAGCAACGAACCAAGGATCTCACGACCAGGACTGGTCCAACTTCCTTCGTCCAGATAACGACAAGACATTATACGTACTGTTATAAGAAATGTTATTCCAAAAGATTAACCACCCGGATATCTAATGTATACACTAAAAATGTTCCAATAATTATTCACAGCGTGAATTTACTAACACTTAGAATAACGTATTATAACATTAATTATATGTAACATAGAACCAGAATAAGCGTGACAGAAAACAATCTCACAACTCAGCTAAAAACCGTCTCAAAAAGATAACTGACCAAGACGACCTCATTAAACTCCAGCTCAATCGAGCTGTGACTTTCAATTTAGGTTGGGGTAGTTGTTGTATTTGGACACTTTCGTGGTCTCATTCCCTAAATTACGAGAGCATGGTAACTTTCGCAATATGAGCATACTTACGTAATAAGTGACACTGCTATGACACGCGGGAAGGAAGCTGTGGTCTTGATACCTCGCCGCTAGCGATGATTCAAGGTTTGCAAGCGTAACCTAAGCATTGTCACACTTTATGCTAAATCGAAGATTATTGGAGGATTATTGATGTAACCTCCGGTGAAGGGATAAGTCACCCAATTGTTTCGCCAATCGGAGACCAAGGTTCTAGATATCACTCTTCCGCCCCCAGACATTTTAACTGCTTTGAATTAGTATCAAAAGAGGCAGAAATTAAGAAGTAGTCGTCGAGACGAGCAGCTGGGAAGCCTTCACTAACCAAGCATGCTGTGCATTATAGTCGGCGTTTGTGAATATTGTCTGTTTTACTGTCACTGATTCACTAAGTAACGAAGTCATTGAGTAACTTCAGAATAATTGTAACAAATTTGAACTAGGTAGTGGTTCTGTTTAGAAGTAGGTTGTGAGGTTTATATTTGTATTCATTGATTGTAGAGGCATTATAATATTGTGCATAACTATTTCTGTATAGATTTACTTACATAATTCTTGTTATAATATATCCATATATTACTGAGGATATAGTTTTAATTAACACGACAACCCGTCGTCTCCACCCACCTCCAATATCACCGTCTCCCAGGTGTGCTTACAACAGGATATTCTTATGCCAAAAGTAAAAAATGCCTTTTGGGCATATAGCTTGCCTGCTACAATACGCGTCACGAAGACATGTCAAATTAATGGAACGAGTCAGTAAAGATCTCTTGTTAACTGGAGCAGGGATCCTCCAGGAGGATATCGATCGCCAATATTTTTCGGAAACATTCATATTGCTACCAGTTACAGACAGTTATTTGAACAGCAAGCACGCAAACTCCTCGCATGCTGCCCTCGAGACCGTGATGCGACGGGACACGTCTGCACATCAACAAAAGTACATCGAGTTAAGCCAACTATTGAAAACGTTAGAGCAGAAAAGAACGATTCAACGAACCACACACTGGCTCACGTTTGGCATTTGTTTTACTTTTACACGAATCACTTTATTCCTTACCTTAAAGTATTGCAGACGACATCGAAATACGACTTGCTCCAGGACGCAAGCAGCACCGAAACCTCTTCGACGGAAGCAGGCCGCCTCCCAACAATCTCGGAGGAAGCTGACTCGATAACAGAAGATGTAATTCCGCTTCAAGTAGCAACAGGTTCAAATGCAACATCAAACAAGCAGACTCCGCATGTTTAACTACAGCTGAATTTTTCGAACTAAGAAGTGAGCAGACGGAACTACGATCGGGAACCGGAAGCAACGAATCAAGGTTCTCACGACCAGGACTGGTCCAACTTCCTTCGTCCTGATAATGAAATCAAGACGTCATACTGTCCTACAAATCGGGTCACTTCAGAAAGAGTAACAACTTTCGCCTCTACTGTACACGTTGCAATAACTACACTCACAGCACAATCTTACTGACACTTAGAATGACTAGTGTATTAACTATAGTATTCATGGATGTGAAATAGAACCAGAACAAGCGTGACATAAACCATCCTCGCAGTTAAAGAAATTGACTTAAAACAATCTCAAAAGGAAAACTTAAAACGACCTAATGAAACTCAGCTCAAACGAGCTATGACTTTTAAATAATGTTGGGGCAATTATATTTGGAAACCTTCGTGGTCCCTTTCCCCTAATTACGAGAGGAAGGTAGCTCTCGCATCACGAAAACTGGAGTATACTGGGAACGATCCGTTCTTCAAGTGCCTGAGCACTGCGGGTTCCGACTTTTCGTTGGCTTGATCTATAGACATCCGGTAGGACTCCTTGGACGAGGGATCGGCCCGTCGCAAGGCCTCTACCTGTACACAGGGCAGAACAACACAGAAAAACGCGGACGGACATCCATGGCTTGAGTGGGATTCGAACCCACGGGCCCAGCGACCAAGCGGCACAAGGCCCACGCCTCAGACCGCGCGGCCTCTTTGGACCCCCGCATCACGAATAGACCTACGTAATGGATTACACATAACATCCATGACAAATAGGAAGGACATTATGATTCCTCGCCGCATCATACGTAATCGAGGCACGAGGATTACTGATGTAACCTTCGGTGAAATGATAAATCATTCAACACTTTCACCAGTCAGAGGCCAAGGTTCTAAGTTTCACATTTAATTTACTTTAAATTGGTATAAAAAGAATCGGAAATTAGGCAGTAACCGTCGATACGAGCAGCTGGGAAGCCTCTGCTAACCAAGCATGCCGTGCATCATAGTCGACGTCTGTGAGTATTGTTGGTTTCACTGTCGCTAGCCACTTAGAGTTCACAATTGTCTAAAGAGAATTGAGTACTGGTTCTATTCAGGTTTAGGTAATGTGGTTTCTATTTGTCTTCAATAGGTTTTGAGACTTTATAGTATTGTGCATATCAATCACTGTCTAGATTTGTTTAATTATCTTTGTTGCAATGTATCCACATATTACTGAAGTATGAGTCTTTGAATTAACTCGGCAGCCCCCTCGTCTGCACCCACCTCCAACTTCACTGCCTCCTGTTGTGTACACAACAGAGGATTACTTCAGCTGCTTTCAACCACAAAATGCAAGGAAAAATTGAAAAATTTCATCTTAGATTGAGTCAATCAGTCATTACGTAAAAAAATACGGCAATAATTGGAATGAATTTGTGAATTATGCGTTGATGGCGCATAGGGCTGTGCCTCATTCGACCACTAGGTATGGCCTGTATTACCGTCTCTGTGGGAGAGAAATGCGTCTTTTTTCAGTGGACGACTTGACTGCACCATCTTCCATTTCTGTACCTGAAGACTTTCCTGGAAACAATAATCAAATCACGGAACATTTAAATACTCTTCGTGATAGATTTCAAGAAGCCTGTCAGATTGTAATTAAAATCAACGAGCATGCTATGTGAATAAAAAGAATACTATGATAAAGATACAAAATCTTCGGCAATTTCATGTAGGAGACTGTCTATATCAAGGAAGTAGCCATTGGAAAACATAAACGTTCTAATTCACATTCATCGCCCTGGCGACGGAGGCAGTATGACCTCTGAAACGTTGGTAAACATCGACCAGACTACACAGCGCAACAACCCAGAAGACATAAATCTTCATACTCACCGCTGTGAAAATCTCAAATCTTACATAAACTTCCTAAATTCCGTTTACGTTGGAAAGGCCCTTTCTTATAAACAAAACGCCTATCTGCTCTGACATTTTTTTTCAAGCCTAATAAGGAATTCGTGGTCAATGTGAACCGACTGAAACTCTGTAGATCGGTTATTTCAGCTAAGAGCCTCCTGCGACCCCAGTTACGGGCCTCTTAGGATGCGCTATCTCAGAACGACGAAAATAATCCATTGTATTTAGCAGTTGAAGACTCAGAGATAATTCTTCACGTCCCTCGAAATAATCGAATCTTACTTCCACTACCTGCCAGGATGGACATTGAACCAGCAGATGAAAATGAAAATATCGAAACAGGAACTTGTTGAGAATACACAAGATCCATCTTGGTCACCAACTCTAAGGCATCCAACCAATGAAGTAATTGAGGCAGGGACTACCACCGTAGGCATATATAATTTGAGATCTCATAACAAAGAGATAGCGAGCCGAGCCCCACAGTCATATAATCATCCGATACTGAGAATGAAGACACGTGTAATCTTAGGGAAGAACAACGAACTTCCGAAACAGGGATAAATGAACTGCCCGAGGATAGTAATGAAAGTAATTTCCAGGATGGTAACGAAAATAATCAAGATGGACCTGAACCTTACAATTTAAATACCTTTGCCCGGTAGAAGTTTTACCAAGGGGAATTAAGACTCAAAATTTCTCTACTTTTCAGGCACCCTGTCCTTGGCGTTTGGGACTCCCCAGTTGAATATAGGAGTCATATTCTTGCATGAAGAAGAATTACTAGTCACTGGAATGTAATCGTTAGTACTGACGTCAAATGGTTCAGGGATTCGTTAACCATGATAAAATTGGTATGGCGTTGCAGGGGTCCGCAGTGGCCGCGCGGTCTGAGGCGTGGGCCTTGTGACGCTTGGTCGCTGGGACCGTGGGTTCGAATCCCACTCAAGCCATGGATGTTTGTCCGCGTTTCTCTGTGTTGTGTTGTCCCGTGTACAGGTAGAGGCCTTGCGACGGGCCGATCCCTCATCCAAGGAGTCCTACCGAATACCTATAGATCAAGCCAACTAAAAGTTGGGACCCGTACTGCTCAGGCACTTGAAGAACTGGTCGTTCCCAGTATCCAGTATGCCGAAAGACCACAAGGCGCACACCTGATAAATTGAAAGAACTGGCTATAGTCAATCGCTTAACATTCGAACTTGATAAGTAAATCAGCAATTTGGAAAAGCTATTACCATATAGACTAGGCAAAACCATGCGGCAACTGTAGGGATTAATTTTGGAGGACAAATACTAAAATTTATATTTGGAACTGCAACTAGCTCCGATCTACAAGATTTGCAATTTGTATTTTCACATTGAGGACATCGTTCAAGGTACAAAGGCACAATTAACATTATTTCGAACAGTAGAAAAGGAAACTCGCCAAAATACCGTTGATTTACTAAATTTATCATTAGTACTAAGACAAATCACTTACGATGTGGTTAACGCTAATCGCACTTTTGTGACCGCTATTGATAAATTAACAAAGGCCGTACTATCTATGAGAGAATTAGAATTCACGGCATTAATATTACAACAAAAACTAATAAAATTTCAGGAAGGGATCGTTGTTACTTCATCGGGAAGACATTCCTCAGTCCTTGTACCACCGACTAACCTGTCAATCTTACTGGAGCTAAGACGTCTCTCTTATTACGAATACAGATGTTGACAATATTTGCGTATACTATGATGTTGCCCGAGTGCAAGCCTATGCTACAGGAAGATCTATTCAATTGGTAGTTCGCGTACATCTGAAAGATTCTGATCACAACATGTCTTTATGTAGAGTGGAACCTCTACCCACCTTCTATCAGCTGCTAGGTAGGCCTGTGCAAACAGAACCAGTAGTTCAGTATTTTGCAGTGACTCAAAACCGACAATACTACGCGTTGTTGAAGGAGGCAGGCGTTCGAAGATGTGAACATAGATTACTTACTATATTCGAAGCTACATTTCCGCTTATTTATAAGCAAGTTTCTTCGTGTATATTTCGGACAAGATGAAGTCGTTCATGACTTCTGTAGGAAATTAATTCTACAATTCTTGGACATTGCGCAGGTGCACGCTCTCACAGATTTCTGCGGCCTGCGGGTGAAGATGGAGACGTACAGCTCTCCTAGGGGCCCATGCAGTGCAAGCGCTGTCAAAGCGAAACTGCGGCTACGCACCCATCCGGGTCTTGTGCCACCCCTACGTGAGAGCAAACATTTAAAATTGGACACAAATTTCAAGCCGAAATGCAAGAATACGTGTACTTTCTAAAACCTTTCTAGATATATTCACAGTGTTGAAGATATTTTAGTACAAAGATTCAAACCAGATACACGAAATCTTGAATTTAACAAAACCTTAAATAAATGCATTCCCTATGTATGTATTTAAAGTGTGGAAGCTTACGAGGCTGCGGGGGCAACCACACTTCAAACTACCGAGGCTGAAGTATAAGGAAGGAGACAAAGGCGCCCGCTGCTAAACTTGCGCAAGGGGAGCGTGGTCGAAAGTACGGAGTCTCCACGCGCCTACTAGCGCCCGGATCGGAGCCACCTATGCTTTCTCCTGAGCAGAGGAAAGGGCTCTAGCAAGAACTACATTACATTGTCAGAGGAGGCCGCGTGTTCAATTGTCCCACCCACCCCCACCATTTCCGGCACAGGAAGACGGACCGAGAGACAGGCTGCCCCTACGGACGCCAAGAGTAAGCCCGCTTGTCCCTAAGTGCCGGCGACGGACTCCAAACCACCCCCTTTCAAAGGGTTGACCCTACGCCTCACGAGGTTAGTTCCCCCTCTTTGAAAACCTTCTCACCAAGGCCCGAGTCGAGTTGACACGTTGTCTTTTCTCCGCGGCTTCTGCCCTTCCAACTGGGGAGGCTTGTCGACGAGCTGTCCTCAAAACCGTGATCCTCTTCGTAGCTGAGTGTGACTGCGAGGCGTAGGAGGCACGGGGGAAACGTCTTCTGGAATACCGATAGTGTTCGCGGCAGGAAGACGGAATTGATACAGTTCCTCGGTGAACACGGTGTCGATGTTTGCCTCCTCAACTAGACGCACCTAGCGTCGGGTAGGGGCCTGAGGGTCGCGAACTGTGTTTGCCACCGGGACCGGGGGAAGGCACGGCGATCCTCGTCCGCAGGGACATAGATCATTACCCTGTGCCGGTCTTGGGTCTGCAGCAACTGGAAGCAACAGCCATTCACCTGGTGCTGGCAACCAGGAAAGTGAAGCTCGTGGCGGCATACCTCTCGCCCACGCGGCCCTGGATAGAGTCGGACTTGACCTGTGGGGGATCACACTCTTAGTGGCTGGTGACCTTAACGCGAAGCACGCGGACTGGAATTCTATGCTGATCTCAGCGAGGAGTTCACTCCTGCGGGATTACGCCAACGGAAATTCCTGCTTGATCTACGGGTCGGACTCCTTACAATCGAAACGGAATACCTGACCTCCATGACATTTCGGTCTTCAAGGACTTCGTCCAACCGGTGTATCTGATTAACCCACACATCTTAGATTACCTGCCTGTCCTGATCGGCACCGTTTGCCGGTCATCCCTTCAAAACTCAAGCGACTGCAAATGAACTGGATTGAATTCTAGGCTTGCCTTGAAAGGAGGCTCCCAAGAAAACATATGCTAAACGACTAGTCGGCAATCGACAAGTGCGTCGAGGAGCTGACCAGCGCCATCCACGAGGCCACAGCGGCATCTCCTCCCAAGTGTCGATCACGCGTGGACCTGCGGCCTCCTTTACCCGCTAGTATTCAGGATGAAATACGCCTGAAGAGCCGGCTGACAAGGTAGTGGCTAGTTACGAGGGCCCCCGCTCTGAAAGCTCGGGTTAACCGCCCTCTGATGAAGGTGACCTGTTAGCTGAACGAGTGGAGGAAAGAACAGAGGAGCGATACGCTGGAATCCTTGGTCAACGAAGGGCAGTCGCTATGGAATATGAAAAAGGGAGTAGTGCAAGTTCCCACTCTGTCGCTCCCTTGTAAGTTCCGGGAAGACTACTCCCTTTGGACTCCGTGAAAGCGGAAGTCCTTGCAGACAGCCTTGAGGTCCAATTTCAGCCGGTGACGACACGACCCGACGGGGCGATGTGCGCTTACGAGTATGCCCCCCACCCCGCAATTGAACTGAAATTAACCAGTACCTCGAAGGTTCTTCAGGCCATCAAGGGACTGAAGGCTGGCAAGGCTCCGGGCCCGAATGGTATTCCGAACAAGGTTCTGAGACGTCTACCAAGGCGCGTGATAACCTTTCTCACTAAAGTGTTTAACGCAGACCTGAGCGGGCAGTATTTCCCCTCGGCATGGAAACACGCTAGCGTGGTGTCTGTAGCAAATCCGGGGGAGGACTCCATGCTACCCTCTTCCTACAGACCCATCAGTCTTCTTGACACGGTCATCAAACTTTTTGAGTCCTACTAATTAGGGTCCTACAAGAGGTTAAGCGAGCTTGGGCTGCTGCGTGACGAGCAATTTGGGTTTCGACCCAGACATACCACAAAGCTGTAGCTGGCCCGTCTCGTTGAAAGGGTCAACATAAACTTGGACGAGAGGTCTCTGACCAGCGCGGTTTTCCTGGATATGGCCAAAGCCTTCGATACAGTGTGGGTCAAAGGCCTCTTTTATAAGCCAGCCGTTTTCATCTTCCCATCCGACCTGGTGAAAACCATCTCACCCAACCTTGTTGCCGAACATTCCAAACGTCCTTCCAGTCGGCTACATCCACACGTCGTGCCATGCGGGCCGGATTTGATGACGGTGGACTCTTCTCCCTTGTGATCTTCAATCTGTATGTGAACGACACACTTCTCCCCACGGCCACGTCGAGCCAGCGAAGTACGCGGATGACACGGCTCTCGTAGCCACAGACGCATCGAAAATCCGGGAAAAGTGTAGTTTCTGGGAGAGCCAATAGAATGGGTTGAATCGTCGCGATATATCGAGGTGCCCCCTAACACCGAGCTTGCCTGGTCGGCACACGTTTGGTGGTTCGCGCTTTTGCAGGACTCGTCCTTAGGCTCGATGCACACGAGCGAGTTATTTTCGCGAGCTCGCCGCGTCATTTTCTCGCGCGTTTTAGCAGTACATGTGAAGCAATGGAGCAATGCACACTATGGCGGTGACACCGCGAGTTCGCCGCGAGGACGCGGCGAGCAATTTGCGCTCGCCAACCACTGCTGCTTCGCAGCGAGTTCGCCGATCGCCGCGAAGCAGCAGACTGTGTGAAAGCATTGGGCAGTGCACACGTGCCTCGCAACCCTCGCAACTGCTCAGAGTCACAACCAGCATTTCTAGAGGTATTGCAAGCCTCATCGCAGAATCTTTACTTTTGTTGGATGCATCCAGTTTTGCTGCTAGCTCATCAAACGACTTTATACTCATACGACAATAATTATGAAATTTACTTTCATCTTCTCTTAAATCTATAAACATTGTCACGAACGCCCCTTTTAACAGCCGTGAACTAACCAACGGGTGTGTCCAATACTTCCTATTGCGTTTTTTATGGATGTATTCATAAACGAAATAGGCAAAACTACACGTTTTCTTCTGTACACATCCATTTTGGTTGCCATCCAATCTAGTACTGGTGGGAGTTTTCCGGCGAACTCGCAGCGATGACGCTACGTGTGCACTGTCACGGGTTTCCTAGCTGCGAGCTCGCGCGACATTTTCTCGCTCGTGTGCATCGAGCCTTAGTTAGGTTTTTGGTTGCTTTGTTTCCCATGGCTTACTCATCTCCCTGATGATGAAGAAAGGAAACGTCGGTTTATTCTACTGTCCGTGTTTTTCTTGCTGGCCTCTCGTTTGTGGGGGCGCCGTGGGTTTGGGCTTGTTCACATTCCGACATTGCTTCATAAAGGGTAATTTGTGTTGGTTGTGTTACAGTTGTGGACACGTGAGGTTGTTTTGCTGACACTGACGAGTTGTGATACCAACGTACAGAAAAACATTCGGTAATTTTTAAGATGCCTCCTATTCAAATTCTTTGAAATATTTAAGTGCAGTGAAAGTTCCCCCTCTACATTCCCGTAACACGCCGGCGAGAGGCCAGGAGGAATAACACGGCCTATACCGGACTACACGGTACAAGAATTCTTGCTACCATAATAATAGTTTCCCTTTTGATGGATATGAAACTGATTCTCATGTTACTGGTTTCTTAAAAGATGGCAGCACACTACAGAGGCACTACCGTAGCTGCGCGTTCATTATCTGTGGTATGTGTGTTTATCGTTGCGTGTTACATCCGCGTCATGATCACATAACCTGTGTTATGAAACGAGTGTAGTTCGTTGCACATTTCGTATTGTGGTAGAAACTAAACTCTGTGTGTGTACTCTAAGATTTAAAATTTCTTTCCAATATTATATTTTGAACGTTTGTTTTTTGCGGAAGGTAACCTGTAAGCACGTGAATTATAAATAGTGTCTGTTCGGTTAATATTTTGAAACTCCGGAATTTTTTGCCTTTGGACATAAGTGATTCTGTAATACGCGGTTTCATGTAACCGCTGCAGGTTAGTTAGGCAAACAGAAATTTGGTGAAATAGGTAGAAGTTGAAGACCGGTAGACCATTAACAGTAAGTTATTTACTTAAACTGCACTATTCGTCATAGAAGTTCTTAACGTTCTTCTCAAGACTATAATTTATTTATATTCCATAGATCTTTCGTAGGCCCAAGCCAAGGATAAATACAGTATTTTTAATGCAAATATTACAGCATATCGATGACAGTAATTTGACAAGAAAGCGTACCCACTATTGCTTACACATATTTATATTAGCAGAGAGTTTTTGTCTGATGTTATGTAGTATGAGTGAGATTGGAGATACCCCTTTGGTGCTGGCTTAAACTTATTTATATCGTGATTCAGAACTTTTGTAGTGGGGGGGGGGGGGTGAAGGTTATTGAATAACTCAATTCCAGTAAAGTCAACTCCTTTCTGATATTTACTGAGGTTAGTGTTAGGCATATGAAGGTTATGTCCGAATCTTATTCCTACCACACCAAATGAAATTAAAAGTATAATAACTTCTCTCAAGTCAAAAAATTCATGTGGCTATGATGGAATTTCTTCTAAAGTACTTAAATCTTGTGTGGATTATATAAGTATTCCATTAAGTTATCTCTGTAATCATTCAATGGCTGTAGGAATGTTTCCTGAAAGACTTAAATATTCAAAAGTAAAACCACTATATAAAAAGGGTGAAAAATCCTGCATCTCTAACTACAGACCTATTTCACTGCTGACAACATTTTCTAAAATTTTTGAGAAAGTTATGTGCAAGAGAGTAAATAATTTCTTAAACTCAAACAACATCCTTGTCGAGGAGCAATTTGGATTTAGAAAAAATCTCTCAACAGAAAAGGTTCTATTTAGTTTCACAAATGAAATTGTATGTGCCCTTAACAATAAAATGCATGTGGGTGGAATATCTTGTGACCTAGCCAAGGCATTTGATTGTGTAAACCATGAAATATTACTAATGAAACTGAAATTTTATGGGATTCGAGGTATAGCAGGACAATGGTTTAAATCCTACCTAAATAATAGAAGGCAGAAAGTAGAAATTGAAAGCCCCCATACCAATCATAATACCTATTCAGAATGGGGTATCGTAAATCACGGAGTGCCACAAGGTTCAGTTCTTGGGCCCTTACTTTTCCTCATATATATAAATGACTTGCCGGCAACTGTGAACTCTATATCCAAACCCATTCTTTTTGCTGATGATACAAGTATCATTATTGCACACCAAGAATTGATCTATCTTGAAAATATCATGAATGATGTCTTTGCCAACATAAACAAATGGTTTAGAGCTAACAAACTGGCACTAAATTTTGAAAAAAAAACTTCATAAAATTTGTTACTAAGCACAAGACATATCCTAGATTAAATATAGGTTTTGAAGAAAAATTAATTGTGGAAGTTGAAACAAACAAATTCCTTGGCTTACAAGTCGACAGTACCTTAAATTGGAAGAAACACATTGAGTATATTATTCCCAAATTAAGCTCTGCATGCTTTGCCATGAGAACAGTCGTACCACTCATGACAATAGATACTTTAAAGCTAGTTTACTTTGCTTACTTTCACTCTGTATTGTCATATGGATTAATCTTTTGGGGAAATTCAACAGACAGTAATAAAGTTTTTTACATGCAAAAGAAAATAATTAGAATAATGGCCGGTGTCAAAAGCAGGGTATCTTGTAGAAAATTATTTCATAAATTTAATATACTTCCACTTGCAAGTGAATTTATACTCTGCTTGCTATCATTTGTGGTGGAAAACATGGATAAATTTAAAAGAAATACAGATGTACATAATTTAAATACAAGACGTAAACATGATCTATATGTGCCAAATGCTAACTTTACTAAATATCAGAAAGGAGTGTACTATACAGGTATCAAGTTGTTTAATAATCTTCCACCAACAATTAAAAGTCTAAATTATGATATAAAGGTATTCAAGCCTGCATTGAAAGATTACCTCTTTACTCACTACTCCTATTCTGTAGATGATTTCATCTCTGCTGAAAATGTTTAAGCTTTATATCCATAATCTACGTATATGTAAAGCAAGTTTTGTATTTATATTTAAAATTCTGAGGCTTATGTATATTAATTTGTAAAATTATTTTTCATATTTGTATTGCAGAATCTGAAATTTATGTACATTGATATGTGAAATACGTTCTTGTACTTGTGTTGAAAGTTGTGAAGTGTATGTATATTTTATGATATGACATGTTCTACATCCTTTGGTTGAGTCCTAAGAAGGATGTATGGAATGTAAATAAACTCTACTCTACTCTACTCTACTCTACTCTTAAACTCAAACAACATCCTTGTCGAGGAGCAATTTGGATTTAGAAAAAAATCTCTCAACAGAAAAGGCTCTGTTTAGTTTCACTAATGAAACTGTATGTGCCCTTAACAATAAAATGCATGTGGGTGGAATATCTTGTGACCTAGCCAAGGCATTTTATTGTGTAAACCATGAAATATTACTAATGAAACTGAAATTTTATGGAATTCAAGGTATAGCAGGACAATGGTTTAAATCCTACCTAAATAATAGAAGGCAGAAAGTAGAAATTAAAAGCCCCCATACCAATCATAATACCTATTCAGAATGGGGTATCGTAAATCACGGAGTGTGTAACGAAGATGTGAAAGATGTATATCAACAATGTGTAAATATGGACCGACAACAATGGTCAGCTTTTATATGAACTCCTTCGTGCATTGTTATATTACCTAAGAAATTGTTACGTCATCTGTTTACTCGGCATTGTTGTGTTTCAATACTGCCGTCAACAATCCACGTTCGTTATTGCGGAAAGAGCTGAGCTATGAATCCCTTGTGTATTGTAGACTAGATAATTTTGTGCTGGTAGAATATCAAAAGTACTTTTCTTATATAAGAATTATTACATTACATTTCATTGCATTACAGAGACGTATTTACGTCAGATTCTCCGGAACCGTGGTTCCACTGTCAACTTTTTGGATGTAAAATATTTCTTTGCTGTCTGTTGACTTTCCCCAGAAAATAATTCCATATGACATGATCGAATGGAAGTAAGCAAAGTACACTAATCTTAAATTTCCTGTTTTTATGAGCGATGTAACAGTTCTCTTACCAAAGCATGTTGAGCTTAGTTTATGCGTAATGTATGAATATGTGTTTCCCAGTGTAAGTCATTGTCAATTTGTAGGCCAAGAAATTTAGTTGTTTCTAGTTCTTCAATTATTTTGTCCTCATATTCTGTACCTATTTAACACAATTTTTGTTGGTAGTACAAAATTTCATGGGGAAAAGGCAGAGAACCAAGTATTAAACCTTGAATGTTTTGAAATGCTGCATGAAGACATGCATTTATTTGAATCTGGTGATTTTATTTGTACGTGTTGAAATCTAATTGTTGCAACAGTAAACGTCATATGAAGGGTTACACATGTGTCTGTGTACAGTATTGTAGATGGTGAAACACAGTTGTTTAAGGAATAGACTGAATAAACAAAGGTGAGATTTCAGGTTGCATGTTGCATGTGTAGTCTGGTATATGTTGACCAACTTGTGAGACTAGCGAACTATGCCCAATACCCATCACTGCAGTATTTTGTTTCTCCCATGTCACTCCCTTTCACTGTCATTGTCTCTATTCTCAGCATAATTAATTTGTGTAAAGATTCAACTTGCATCATCGGTTTTTACACACACACACACACCCGGCCCCTTAGTCTCTTGCACTGAATTTCAGGATATGGGCCATGATTGATTCCTCTTCAGTTCTTTATTTTATAATAATTTGGTCAGTCAATTCCAACTCCCCACAGTATAAAAGGGAACATTTTATGAGTATCACCAATTGTAATAAAGTTTTGTCTGGTAATCATGTGATAAATATATGAAATTTTATTTTCCTGTCAATGAAATGTTTCAAAATTTAAAATTGTATCTTATTCTTGTTCATAACACTTTCTCCAGTCAAGTTAGGAAGCTCATTGTAGCTTATTTGAACTGGCACACAAAGTAAATATGACATCCTGTCAATAACAAGCCCTTCTCTCTTAACTGCTGATATGATTCTCTTGTGTACAGAAAATCCTGTCCCTAATTCCTGAGTCTCATTCCCCTTTCCATAGAAAAATGTAAAATTGCCTTCTGGTACAGAGCCACCCATGTCCCATCTGACCTTCTGTACTCCCTCCAAATCAAACTTGTACTTTGCTAATTCTCTTGCAGCTGTTCCCAGTGAACCTGCCCTATACAGACTCCTTACATTCTATGTCCCAAATCTCGTGTCCATTTTCCTTTGCTTAGGTCATTGCAAAGAATCCTCCCCCTGTCTGAGTCTCTGTGTAACATTTCATAACAAGTTATTATTTTTATGGTGAGGAGTTGCTGGCCCCATGCCCAACCACCCCTTGTCTGCTGTCCACAATTGCTTATTCAATATATTCACAGCTACCCTTCATATGTGGAGGCTATCTTATCCATTCACAACCTGAGGACGTGTCATGCTGTGGTGACAAGGGATCTATTACACAAATACACTGATTTAAAGAAATACGTGAATTAATCATAATGAATACCTCACTTGAGCATTTGTATTTGCTATTATCCAAGGGATTAGAATTGTATGCTAGCATAGTGGTGATTGTAGTAAATGCTTTTCTTTTTAATGCATGTGCTATATTCACTCAAATATTCATTTCAACTGTTCAGTTTTTTGAACTCCATTTTTTAAAATTTCTGTGTGGAAATCATACCCAGAGCAATAGGAAATGAGTGAAAAATGTGTAGATTGTGATAATGCTAAAGAGAATATGTGATTATTACATACAAGCCAGTTAACATGATTTGTCAGCCCATAAGATAATGTTTGTTATGTTGTACTCTGTGTTTGTTCAGTGAAAGTAACGTGAATTGTAATATGGCTGAAAAACATGAAAAGTTATACTTACAGCAAAACAAAGCTAACATTAATTAGCCAGAGATGTAGGATATGCTTTAACAACAAAATATGATAATGGAATTTGTAAGATACAGGGGTGCTGGACCTTTCAACTGTAAAAGCATGAAAGAGTATCCACATGAAGTGATAGATGTTTCGCTTCCTCAGTAGTTTAACCAGAAGCAAGCAGAACATACATAAATCTCTGGTTCCATTTGTGCACAAAAAGCCAAGTTTATTCATGAAGCTTTGAGATTGGAATGTGAGTTCAGTGTCTTCATTGGATAACTGACCAGATTCAAGCAACAATGTTGCATTTATAGAATTGCTGTACAGGGAGAGAGACTTATTGCTGATGATAGTGCAGCTGACATGTTCCACATAGAATTTCAGAAATTTGTACAAAACTTGAAAGTGGATCAAATGTACAATGCTGATTAGTCTGGATTATGCTTGAAAGGCTTGCCAACAATAACCCTTCATTTTAAAAAGAGAATGTGCTCCCAGGCGTAAATTTGAAGACTGCTGTATGGTCATGTGTTCTGAAAATATATCTAGAAGTCATGAACTGAAACTTGTAGTGATTGGAGAAACTGAAATAACTACAATTGATAAAGGGTACTGAAGTAAATTGCATTTCTGTCCATTATTACAACCAGATAAGAGCATGGACAGGGAAATTTTTGGAAATTTGATCTGTAAGCATTTTGTTCTAGCACTTTTGGCTATCCTGAAAGAGAGAGGATAAAAACAGAAATCAGTGTCACTGTGTACCTTGTCATCAAACTTTGGACAATAGCTTAATCATAATGATTTTGCCCCCCAAAGTCACATCTGTTACACAGCCCATGGACCAAGGTGTGATTAGATCTATGAAATGACACTGTCAGGTTAATTTATTATGGAAAAGATTGAAGTGTTTGATGCTGTATACTGCATGCCACTGGCACAGTCTTCTGTGAGTTCAATAACATTGGTTAAGTTCTGGAAGAGATGTCATCTGGATCAAGATGTGATTTGCAAGGTGATGTGAATGATGAAATCAGGAAGTTCAAAGGCAGATTGTAAATAGGTCTGGCTTCATTCAGGCTGGAATAAGAGGAGGGTGGATTACAGGTAACATATTTGAAGATGAACTGCAAGCTTGGGCCAAATGTTCCTCAGGCCAAGTGAAATTCTAATCTTTTGGCATGTGCACACCTCTAAGGTAGCTGTGTAGCATGGGTGGAACACACATCATAATTTTGCTCATTCTTGTTTAAGTTGAACTTTGAAGTCTAGGAAAGTTCAGCACTGCACAATGCAGGTATCACTTGCATATTGCCATATTGTTTGAACAGACAGGGCACGAGGGACTTGTCTGTTCATGTGTTGAAATGAGATTTCACGTGATTTTATATATACACACTCACATATGAAGCTGTTATTAATACTTTGCTTCAATTTTGTTGTTTTATTTTGTCTTCATCTAATCTTTTTGCTCATGTTTTCTCCACCTCAAGCTGCACATTTTCCATTGGCTGTATTTTAAATATTTATCAAGCAAGAGTTTGATTACAAAGTTTATTTGAATATTATATAAGATTTTATTGTGTGCAGATTTGTTCTTAAAATGCGCTTATAGTTTGTCCTATAAGAATCTGGACTTAAGATTGGTATATATTTTTTTTCACAGATAATACACATTGCATCAGCAGTATGCCAGTTGCTCATAAAGAGTCAAACCTGCTGCTTGATGGTTCTGGAGATCACTCAGACATGGTTAAAGATGAGACATCATCTGAAACTGGAAGCTGTTCTTTGTCATCATCAAGTCAGACCTGTGATAATATTCTTAGTTTTAAATGTGCTTCTAGTGATGCTGCTGCAGTACGTGGAATTAATTCCAGATGTGCTTATACTGATGCTGTTCTTGCCTCTGTCACTTGTAATGAGTCTACAACTGACAGGCCAAGGTCAGAAAACATGAGTTGTGTAGAAGACTGTTCTCTTGAAGCACTTAATAAAGGAGACATTAGTCCTCTGGTAGATGCTTTGGGAACTTTAGATATTTGTGGCAGTAACAAAATTGAGGTTGAAAAACACACTTTAACTATTTCGGAAAAAGAGTGTGAACTACAAAAATCAGATTCTTCTGTGCACCATAATCAAGTTAGTAAAATTCCATGTAGCAGCAAGGATTTGCTATATGCCATTGATAAAGCAACAGAAGAAAATGTGGTTTGTAAAGAAATGAAGAGTGACAATGCATGTGGTTTACAACTCAGAAGCTGTAACTTTTCATATACTTCCATGACAGTAGGAAGCAATATGTGCAACCATGATTCACATATTTCAGAAAATAGTAATTTTCCAGTAAATGACTGTGTTAATACATCTCCTGATTCATGTACAATGAACATTTCTTTACCACCATTAGACATGCCATTTTCATTTAATTGCAGTGAGAATGCAGCAACACCAAGTGTCTTTGAGCACAAAAATAAAATTGAGACTGAGCATGTTTCATTATCATGTGGAATTGACACAAATCAGAGCAAAGTGAATTGTATGATGCTCCCTAGTGAAATACTCATGCCACCTGCCATCACAGAGTTTCCCTGTGGTAAGCTTGAAGTGATAAAAATGAATGTTGGTTCTGAAGGGAAAAAAACTGAATGTTGCCCTTCTGAGAGTGTAAATGTATCACAGACATATACAGATACCACAGGAATCACAGTTATATCTGTAAGCAAAGGAACTGCAATAAATACAACCTCTTCAATTGAAGCAACAGAGACATGTGCTATGTTATCAGGAACTGTGTCAAGAAAGTTAAGTGGCACTGATTCCATGAGTACATCTCAGCCAGACATACCTCAAACATCAGTTGGGATCAGTTCATTGGCATCACATCCATCGCCATCCCCACCAGCAGGAAGCTCTCATTGCATCACATTCATATCAAAAACAGATTCTATATCAGATTCATTTACCTCTTCGTTACAGCCACAGAGGGACTCTTTTGTCAAAACTCAGAATTTTGGCTCAATTCCCAGTTCTGTTACAAATTGTAATAAGCTTTTTGAAACTGTTGCTGACAAAACTGAAGGTAGTGTTACTTTCTCACCAAAGGGTGAACAAAATACAGCTCTTGGTGTGATTTCAAGCATGCCAGCCTCCAAAAATTCCTTTGCTGAAGACATACCTTTAAAATTGTCAGCTTCACCAGCACTTCATAATGTGTCTAGAGATTCATCAGTTTTCTCAGGTGTTCATTTTTGTACTCTGAGTTCACCAATCTCATCATCATCTGTTTCAAAACCTGGAGATACCAACTTCCATCTTGGTACTTCCTCATCTGATTTGGAATATTCACTTGGATTTGGGACATCCTTAAAATGTGGAGAACCTTGTACTGAAACATTTATGGATACTGTTGTGTCAAGAACAGGTACTTCTTTGAAACCAGATATTACGTGGTCAGGAGTGAATGTATATTCAAACACAATGAATACATCACAACAAAACAATAGACTGTCTAACACTAAAACAAAGTCATTGGACACAGCATTGATTAGTTGTGGAACACTGCGTTTTTCTCCTTTAACTGCACAGGCATCATCAAGCTTGCCTAATTCATCAGTTGTGAGCATAGATCAGTTAGGACAAGTGCCAAGAATTGAAAATACTGCACTTGCAATGTCCTTACCTAACATAACTGATGAAGATGATAATGATCCTTCTAGTTCCTGGTATACTATCCAGAAATCATCACTGAAGAACGTAGCTGAATATACAAGATATAGTCACTCCAGTTCAAAACCGATATTTGGATCTGATTTTAATTTTCTAAAATATGAGTCTGTGAAAGATACATCAGTTAGAAACAATATATTTGGAAATATATTCCAAGTGAACAGCCCTGGTAACCAGAGCTCAACAGCAAATGCTAGTAACATGACAGCATTTAGCAATGGTAGCAGCACACTATTTAGATTTGGATCTGTCAAAATGAAACGTGATAAAGATTTTGTGTGGGAACCAGTTACAACTGTAGCATCAAATAATTTTAATACAGATATAATTAATAAGACATTCACTTTTGGAATTCCATCACCAGCAACTTCAAGCAGTGTACTCTTCAACTCCAGTGGTTCAAAGAAAACGTCAGAACACAAAACAGAGTTGTGTGTTCAGGGAAGATCAGAATTTCATCTACAAAGAAGATCAAGCAATTTTGCACAAACTGGTTCATGTAAGTTAATACTCATTGGTTTTGTATAGTTTAACAAAACTGTTACATTAACCAAGTACCATTTGCACTAATATAAGCGTTTGTACATTTGTGATGGACAAACATGTTTTGGTCATTCGACAGTTGTCAGTGTCTACATGTGTTCTATAACATGTAACATCAGCAATCCCCTACATGTTTATGAACATCGTTCTTTTGGTAAAACATGGTTTATTGAATCATAAATTCAGTAATAAAATAGTAATGTAATGGTTTATTTATTGTTATTCTTGAAAAACATTACGGTGGGTCCTACTTGTGTTGGTAGCGCAGCTTAGAATGGAGAAGGCAAGTTAACATTATAATAGGATGCAGTTGTCAGCTTAAACATATGTGACAGCTGTTAGGGAATTCCTTCCAGGACACTAAACATTGTTTCCTAAAGCTACATCATTTATTTTGTACGATTAGGTACTACACTTATCATTTACATTATTATTGATTCCTAAGAGGCTAGTTCACTTTCTACTAGTCAGTAAATGGGTGAGCTGGCCTTTGTGTATTCCTCAATTCCAGGAAATTACATTTGCACATTCTTAAAATTGCTTAATTCTATACAACTTCAAAGCTTTAAAAAATTTCACATTCTTAGTTGAATGGCTTCTTAACTAAAATTATTTCCCTACAGTAATGTCAGACTTGTATAAAAATGTATGGAGCATGCTCAAAGATGATTAAAATGTGAAAATACATTGCATCAGTGTTTGCTCACCTTATTGACCCATTATTGCAGTTGGGTACTTTTACTCATGTGTGCTGCATATGTGTGCGTGTGTGTGAATAAAAGCATTGGTTGCAACACTTGTACCACTTCACTTTGTTTGATTTAACCATTTCCTTGGTGCTTCCTCCTCATTTCAGGTGTTTAGATAATGTTTAGTTGTGCTTGCTGTCAGTATTACTTGTGGAGGTGGTATATTCCAATCCTAGCCATGTACGGTAGTGTTGGTATTCATGATTATTATGTATCCTGCACCTTAGTGTTGACTGTTGTTGAATGGAGAGGTTTGTGGTTGCTTTGTCCAGTATAACAGATTTGATTAATGGGCTTGGTATAGATCTACATAGGCTCTCGTCTAGTCTGGTCATTGTGCTATACTGATGTTTAATTGTATGTCCTCTTTGCATTGTGGTATCAATGTTCATGCCAGTCTCTCTAAATTTTAGCAATAGGTCATGGAAAGCATTCAAGGTGGTCATGTTCACTTCATTCAGACACTGGCCTTTTTTTCTAATGAAACATTTTGTGTTGTCCATACTTGTACATTTTTCTGTGGTTTTTAAATAAATAAAGTTTGACACAAGTACAAAAGGTAGTTGGTTTATGTATCATGTATGTATGTACAGAACCACACAGTATGAAAGGATACAAAATTTGTATTTTGTTAGACATTGTCACTTTTTGGGAAATGTGTAACATTCTGGTGTGATTTTAAAGCTCTGCTGTTTTGTAATGGTTAGTGTTAGAACATGAATGGAACACAAAACTTGCATGTGTTCTTAATTAAGTTAAATTAAAGTCCCACTTGTTGCTTTTGCACACATGCTCATTTTGTTTTTACAATTCTTACCATTCCTGGCTGAGATTATAAAATTCCACTCTCAACCATATGGTTGATTTGATTCTTTAATCAAAACAGTTTTTTTCTTTCAATTCTCTCATGAGTTGTGTATAGTCCCATGGGTAAAAATAATAATGTTTGGAGACAAAGTTGGACAATATTTCACACCTCTTCTATCCACCATCCTGCATAATGTTCATTTAGAGTTTTGTGGAAAAAAATTGATGTAAACCACAAATTTCAATTTATAAGAATGATGTTTTAGTGTTATGGAGATTGTACCTTCCTGCACTGTATAGGTATAAATGAGCATTTCTCAGTGCATTGAATTGGAGAAGGAGAGGGCTGAATCCTTAGCATGATCTCAAGACCGTACTTGACTATGTTTCTACCCATGCAGACTACATAAATGAAGTGTTATCAAGTGTGAAAATTGACAGAACCTTACACTGAACTTTAGAAGCAGCATAGATAATATTTCGGTTTCTCCTTTGCTCTGTGTTTTACGCATGCTTGTAGCATTAATTGTTCATAAATATGTAATATTGAAAACCACACCATAATTTTTTGGTCATGCTGTGGGATTTTTTCTACTTTTTTTTCCCCATTTCTTGGAGACTAATTATTTTTTCCTTATGATTTGTAGGTTTTCATAGAACACTACACAAACCATCAGCGCTATTCAATGTTGTCAAAGATACAGACACACAAATTGAGAATGGAATTGTCAGATTAATTGTTGTTCAACATCAGCACATCACAGCAATGCCAGAATATTCATCCCTGTCATTTGAAGAACTGAGACTACAATTTTATAACTCCAAGAAACAAACAGGTTATTTCATTAAAAGGTTATAAGTATTTATATCTTAGATGGTATTCTGTTCACGTGACTTCACTCTCATTACATTCTGTTATTTTACATGGATTCTAAGTTAATTTTATCTTATAACCTATTTTTATGCTGGATTTCTGTGAATGCTATTATCTCTATCATCCAAATCATTCCAGTTTGGTACACTGTCAGGCTGTGTGTTAAAAGTCAGTATACTGTAGCCATATTTCGACAGTTCCTGGCACATCCAGCATGCTGAGATGGCTGTCTTAGTTGTGGTGCCATTTAGTCTGGTAGAAGTTTACTAGTGTCTTAGAGGTCCTTGCTGTCTCTACATCAGGGCACTGAATCAGAAGACAATCGTCTTTGTATTCACTGCCGTGAGAACCTCAAAACCTACACCATACTGCATTCCTTAATTTTTAAAAGTATATTAGTACCATTATATGTATGGCTGAAGTTCAGTCTGCAGCATGGTGGGATACTTTTAATCTCTGTTTCCTACATGACCTTGGAACCTACCCAGCCAGCTATTCCTGGTGATTGTCACAGTTGAAGCCAGACTAAACAAAACCTTCCATTATGAGGATACAGTAGGCTTTGAGATAAAATAATCCCAGTCCTTTCAAGTTCATTGAATATGTAATATTTGTACAGATGGAGTGCAACCAAAGATACGGTCTACACTAAACAGATTTTATTATTACTGAATAAGAAAACCTTTTCTTAAAGCGAATATATCAGTTACAAATTAATCTGATAATCTGTGAAGTCTTAGAAACATTTTAGACACACACAGTGGTATTGTGTGATGTGAAGCTTTCATGATGACTAAGTATAATGAATTCTTCTCAGTCTACCAGCCATGTAAGGTGGTTTATTGTAGGAAACATTGTTCTCAAAATGGTATTTTCTTTAATAAGTGACCTCACACGGCTGATAGCCCAAGAAGAATTCAAGATGGTATTGGTTTGGATGTATACAATTTTTAGCAGTATAATGATATAATGGTACAACATATTTCCGTTTGGCTTAAACCATATACTGTTTAATGGGTCCATTGAGGTAGGTCGGTCTGCGTCCCGACAGGGTGATGCAAAGGGGCTCTCAAGTTTTCCTTTCCATTGTCATATCTCATTCCACTTTCAAATTCCATCTAGCCGTCTCTCTAATTAACCTTTTCTACTTATAAATTTGTCCTCTTGCTGAACACCTCCCATACTTGGCATGTCTGAATCATGCTCCACCATGTGCTGTGTGTGACAGCTTCTTCCCCTTTTATGTTTATAAACAGTACATATATTTTAGGCCCCATACATTATGAACTCCTGCCTCATCACCAGGATCTATCCTATCTCAGTTGTACTGCCCACAGCCTTTGGCGTATAACATGTGGAACTCAGAAGTGAAGGTTAAATGCACACTTCTCACTGCCCCCAGTAATAAGATCCTGGTATCAGAAACCCTATCTCAATTCATGTACACACTCATAGACTCCAAGGAGTCTAATACTCCACTGCCACCCCTGTAGATTTGTTATGCACACAGGATTGTGTGGTACCAACGGCTTACTGCTGAAAGGGGACATGATGTAATCAACAAGAAGTCCCCTGAAGCCTGCAGTTGTAGAGCGGAGAGACATGGGCAGTTTGTACCCATGGTAGGGACTTAAAGTCACGTTTGCTGAGATATACAATCTTGCCTTTGGGTATACCCTAGTAACTTCTCTTACATTAGCTCATAAGGTATTACAGTGTGTTGGTTTACTGACTTGAATTGATTTTTTGTTTGTTTCAGAAAGTGTGGCCATTATGGTTAACAAAGTAAGTACATTGTAATTGAATTTATACTTTATAGAAAACTTTGTTACTGCAGATTATTATTTTGGTTTCTATATGTGAAAAATCTGTGCCAATTTTTGTGTGGTAAACCAGAAGTGAATAAAGAAACATCTCCAAAATTCTGAGTATGAGCATGAATAGTAACAGTTTCAAGTGAGGAAGGACAAGGTTTAAAGCCATTGCAGATGTTAACCTTTCAGGCGAAGCGTTTGAATTCCTGGGCTTTCCACACATGGATTTAAATGAAATTTAAACTTTGTAGGATTTGAGGTTTTCAGTGGCGCCATGTAGTCTGGTAGATTTCTACCGGACTACATGGTGCAATAACCCAGAAGACAGCAATCTTCAATTTAAACTTTCTCAGAGTGCTGCTGAGTTTTGCTGTGGTACAGAGCCATTTTCATGTGCATTGTGGCACTAGGTGGTCTCTTGCTAAATGAGTAAGTCACAAACTCAAGATGCAATTTGAAGAGGATATGGTGTTGGAGTGAAGAAAGCCTCATGCTTCAAGTGTCTGTATGGTAAAAAACATGGACACTCTGAGAGTGGTAATGCAGTGGAAGCCTTAGTAAATCAATGAAAACAGCATCAGCTGAACTGGGGAGTTCAGCTTAGCAAATTCTACACTAAGTTCTCTATGTTTCTATATAAGATAACAGTGTTGCATAAGCTTGCTTAATGTAACAAAGACTGTGGCTTCATTTTGATACTTCGACAAGACATGACGAAGATATCTCCACAACATGGTTCTCCATTACCATTTGGTAGAATTGTCAACAAGAAAAATGTTTATTTCTGGGCCATGGAACATCCACACCAGCTTCATGAAACTCTTATGGCAACAAAATTACCATGTGGTTTACCATATCAAACCACAGAATATTCAGGCATTTTTTTTTATGAAACAGTCAAAGGCCATAACTTATTTGAACAGGATTGCAGATCAGTATCCAGTGGTTTATGCAAGATGGAGCCATGCCACACCATGTTAATGTGGTCCTTGATATTCTGTTGAAACCTCTGGTTCCAGAATTATTTCTCATCATTTTCTTGAATGTTACAGATATACAAGTTTGTTTAGAAGAGGTAATGAGCAGATTGGGAGTTATATTGAACATGTTATGCACTAAAATCAACTTTCTATGCTTGTGTCCTTGGTGTGTATGTGACATGTAGTATTTTTGTGCAGGATTCAGAAGGATAAACATTTTGTATACCACCCTGCAGGAGAAATGTTACATTTTGTCTGTAGTAAGTTATACTTTTCTTCTATGTGCAGGAAGTTCAGACTACAGAAAGATTCCAGGAAGGTGGAAATAATTTAACTGATATGTGGAAGATCCTGGAGTGTCCAGTATGTCTTGAAATTGTTACATCACCTGTTTTTCAATGTGAAAGGGGTCATCACATGTGTAACCACTGCTGGAAACGAGTTGTCTCATGCCCATTGTGCAAGTCCTTAAAATCAAAAACACGTAACTATTTTGCAGAGGCAATGATAGAGAAGCTGCCATTGCCATGCAAATATCGTGTCAGTGGGTGTTCTGAGACAGTGAATCAGGTAGACAAGGCTGAGCATGAAAAGACATGTCTCTTTCGTGCATACACCTGCTTAGTAGATAATTGTAACCAAGCTCATAGCTTCAAGGACATGATGGTCCATTTAAAAACTTCACATAGTCAACTGATAACTAGGAACTTCTTTGATATACCTAAAAGGTAAGTATTGCCATCCATATTTATGATTCTAAAGAGAAGTTTTGAAATTTTAAGGAAATAAGAATAGTATGTAGAGAAGATACTGGGTTTTTTCTGAATTTACTTCTAGCCCCACCTGTCTACTAGCCTCTAGTAAAACTTCTGCATTCCTCTTTATTGTATTCATATCGTTCCCCAATAAATAAACATTATCAGCATATGCCAATAGTTGATGTGTCCCATTCAATTGCAAACCCTCCTGCCTATCTTGGACTTTCCTGATAGCATATTCTAGCACAAAGTTAAAGAGCAAGGGAGACAAAGCATCTCCTTGTTTTAGACCGTTCTTGATGAAGAATGTCTCAGTTTGGATAATATCCATCAAACTTTTGTATGCTCTCCATGAATGCTGCTGAGAAAACATTCTGTTTAGAGTGGATTACCTTATGGAAGTGTACACAAATTTTTTTAAACTTTATCCACACCAAGTACATGTCATGCATGAAGTTGAGGAACTTGATAAGGAAAAACTATTTCATTACTGCAGATGGTTTACACACTATATTTGAGGGGGTATAGACATTTTAGATAATGTTTTCTGTAGTGATGAAGCTTCATTCCATTTAAGTAGATAATGTTAATAGCCACAACAGCAGAGTATGAAGTGCTGAAAATCAGCATACCTTCCATGAAGAACCATTACAGTCCTTAGAAATTTGTTATATTGAGATTTTATTGTATTATAATTGCTTTTCAAAATAATAAGGTTTGTTGCAAGTTACTGTATAGTCTTATATTTGTATCAATTAATACTTTACACCAAATTTAATTATGAATGTGAACAGTGAGGTAATCAACAGTTACATACTTGAATGATAAACAGTGACAGTACAATTAATAAAGTGCTCTGTTTATTTACAGGCAGAAATTCACTCATACTATGAGTAAATGTTCCTTCCAGTCACTTGTTCATGCCTTTGATCTTCCTGGTTGGGGCTGCTTCTTTCTTTGTCATAAAGGATCTGATCAAAATAAACGTCTGTGGGTACAGGTATGTAGCACCTCATATTTAACTTGATAATTATTTAATTAAATAAAATGTTTATATCTTAAGTGTAAACATTACATATTTAAGTACTGGCTTCCATTCAAGCCACTCAGAACAAATTCCTTACACTTTCATTGATGTTGCATGATCTATTAATTTGTAACATGAGTGAAGTTTGTTAAACACTGTCCAGTAAGTAGTATCTCCACTCACCTTGTTAGCATTTATCAGTTAGGTGTCTCCATATGGTGTTGGTGCTTTCTGACCTTATTGGCTGAATATTTCCATATTGTGATATTAAAATGTTTCATTATTTGAGGCAGTGTGTGGTTGATGTTGCAGGCAGCACATGATACAAGGTTGCTGACAAGCATCACATCAGATTTATTGATTGATATGAAATAACTTGTAGTACTGTGTCCTTCTGTCTGCCCTAGCATTTCAGTACACTTTCAGATAAAATTAGAATGCATTAAGTGTATAACTTTGGCTTTTGAGTGAGAGCCGCGTCGAATGTTTGGTAGTAGCCAGAATTTTGGCAAAACATAGCATTTGCCATTTTCAAGGTGAATATGAGTGGGATCAACCAACCATACAGCTAATTAAGGGTGCAGTCCTCTACATGCACAAGATAACGTCCCTTGCTAGGCTACACCATTCCTGCGTATGAAATGCATTACTGGAAATGGTAATGGGGGTGTGCTAATGCTAAAGAGAATTATCTCATGGCATATGGACTTGCCTATTCAAACTAGGGGCTATGGCTGCTGGTGGGAGATCGTCCCACTAGGCAACTTGTCCCTTGTGTTAAGGATTTTGGTTGGATGGCTCTCTGGGATTGGAACCAAGAAGTGTTGCAGTTGCTTTGGCAGATGACCTTTATGACTTAGGGAGGGGGGAATCACTTCAGCTGAAGGCCTTCATGATTGGGGAAGGCAAGCAGTGCACCTTTTCATTTATACCCTGGCATTTGTCTTACATCTGAGGAAAGGACCGAAAACCTCAGCCAGGGTAGCTGAGTAATTGGACCACTAGTTGTGCCTACTTGGCCATCATTTCAGAGACAGCCTCCTTGACTTGCTGATTATCAGCCCATTTCTATTGCTGGTGGGTGACATCAGTCAGCACAAGTGCCTTCCAAGTTGGCAAACTATGGGATTCACCTCTGGAGGTGGTTACCCTGGGCTTTCAGAGCTCCTTGTGACTTGCCACTGCCTCCTCATCCAGTTCTTCAGGCATATTTCATCCTGAATACTGGCGGGTGGAGGGGGCCGCAGGTCAATGCAGGTTCGACAACTTAGGATGAAATGTCAGCTGATCACTGAACATTTTACATATTTATATTAAACCGCTGCCTGGGGAGCAAGCAGAAAGGCAGAGTTAAGGCTCTATCATTGTCTTGTTCACTCACAGATTGATTACAGATCACTCATCTATGCTTCTGCATAAAAACTAATTTTATCTTTACTTGATCCTATCCACACCTCAGCAATGCATCTCTGTACTCAAAATCAGAAGACCCTGCACTCCAACAAATTCAGCTATTCAGTTATGCTGCTAAATTGATTGCCCTCAAGAAGCACCCCTCGTATGGTGCGGTTCACCAACCCTCTCTAAAATGAAGATTTTTAATCAATCCAAGGCAACCCATCTGACAGGTATTAGATTCAAGGAGCTTTTGGAAGCATTTCATATCACCACACCCACCATCATACCTTCTAGAATCCCCAATACGCCATCATTCTTGATAGACACTCCCCATTGTGACACTCACCTTTGCAACTTTCACAAGGCATCCACACCACCAGATACTTTCTGAATACTCTGTACAGAGATGTTCACACACTATGGAGATTATGCAGTTGTGAATGGATTAATAGATTCCATATTTATTTTAAATGTAAACAAACACCTTCAAATTTAGACTGCACTCTTTTAGCTCATTTTTTACAGCTGATGTCCTTGAAGTCTCTTATTTTGGAACTGTGTACTATGTCCCACACACACTCTCCAAACAGGATTTTAAATTACAGTAGCATGGATTGCAGGCCACGTAAGTAGTAACGGTAATGAGGCAGAGAATGCTGCTGCCAGAGATGTCACAACTCAAAGTTCTCTAGTGCCTGGTGTCCTTAGCTTCTGTCTGGCAATCCACCCACCCCCATGTGTACCCCTTGTAGAACTTGGCATCAGACATGTCCTCTTGAACTGCCCGAGGTACACCATCAGACACCAGATGTTTCACCTGCCTTCCACTATCAGAGAAATGCTAGGTGATGATGCTGAAGTCTTAAAACAAGTATTAGCATTCCTACATGACATCAAACTTTACCACTTGTTATGATTCTAAGACCAACTGGTGAGTAATTCACCAGTGTATAAAAGCACATTTTTAACTAGTAACCAGGCGCTAATAGCCAGAGTAGCTGATGCACCTAAAACCCACTACTACTACTACTACTACTACTTAGAAATTGGTTCTTGGAGTTTAGGTGGCCAAGGATGTCCTTAACACGAGCTTATCCATGTGACCATGCAAACTCATCGTTCACACATCTGTGCTAACTTTTGAATTTCATGAAGCTTGAGTCAGTGGCTTCTACTTTGAAAGTTGTCATGAATATTTATGGCTAGCAGGAGGATAATGAGGATCCTATGGCTGTCCCTTGGACTTGTCGGTTGAATTTTCTCTGGTGTACAAAGAAGGTGGAGTTGACACAATGTTCTACAAGCCTGATGAGTTCCTGTGGTTGATCTGCCAGTGTTATGTGCTCCTGGGTCATGTCCAGCACGTTCTGTACAATAACCTTTGTGAATTGACTTACCTGCATGAAGTTCTGCATGGGATGGTTGGGTGTAGTATTCTGTGTAGGTAACTTGTGAGTTGTGGCTGTCACCCAATAGTCAAACTTATACATGATCTCCACCCAGGAACACCTGCAGACAAGAAGTATGCATAAGTGTTTATGGATTGGTCCTCAGAAATTTAAAATGTACAAAGAAATTATGAGTCAACTCCCTGAGCTGCTTCTTTAATATTCACATTTCATGTCTCCAGACAAAAGTCCTGGAAGAACTGAATTTTCAACATTGTTCCAGAAGAGGCAAGAAAATAGTTTAATTTGTACACTAGCCACAAGGTGTACATGAATGTTTATTCTCTTCCTCGAGGTGAATAATGGAAAAGAACAGAGATCTTATTTTTATTCATCTGAAATCTTGGAACATATTCTCAGTTTATCAGTTTGTGTCCATGTTATTTTTTATACTTATTAACATCAATGAGCATTTTCCAAACCACTAATTTCATTATGGTTTTAGTGGTCTGTTGGAAGCTATTCATATTAATTAATCTCTTTCATGTGATGTCATTGATATTGTTATATTAAATTTATTGACAAACTCAAATGTCTTTAAGTGTAAGATAAGATGTATAATGTCTTCTTTCCAAATGTGTATCCTATTTTATGTCATATCTTGTCTAGTGCTGACATAATTCAGCGATGATTCAACATTAATGGATATCCATGAAATTAATATGAAAAATATAATTACTTTAACATATATATAAGCTTGTCATTGCATAAACAGCTACTTACAAAATTATTCATTGTTGCAGGTGATGAAGACATATAGTGGTGATACCAAGTTTCTGTACAGCATAGAATTGGCAAATGTGCTAGATTTACGAAGTGTGAGTTACCAGGGCCCTGTTGTACCATTCCACACGGTTACCAGTGAACAACAGCATGATTGTTTGGTACTCACTGACCTTTTGCTTGACACTTTAAAAAAGAGCTTTGGATTTCATATTACAGTGTCCATTTGGCATAATGAATTCTGAAGAACTGAGCAAACTTTCATTTATTACAAATAAGTTCATAATATTTACTGTTCTTAAAATATTCGCATGGGCACCTTGAATGCCAGAAAATTTCATCATAACCATGTATTATCACGTATGTTATCAATGTTTGATTTGTTTTTCACTTCACTGATTAATTTCTAAGTAAAAAGTTAAAAATATTTTAGATACTGGTGCCAGTTTTTGATGTGTAATACTGTTTGATGGCATTAAAAATGTTGTGTGATTTTCATTTGCAGTTTGTATTTATAAGCATATACCACTAATACTCAGTATCCTCATGTTGTATTTCTTTATGCAAATTCGGTTATGTCTCCTTCAGTTGGTATAGTACTTTTGCTTAAGGTGTGCTCTGGTTAACACCCAGTGAAAGGCAAAAAGAATAGGGAAAAACAACACAGAGACCCATTATCTCTAGTTGGAGAGTTAGTGACTGTAACTACTATGGGAAATACTGGCTGTTATGTAAACTAAGATTCTTGTGCTTCCACAAATAGACTTTGTAACTTCAGTGTTGTAACTTTTCACTGCTCCATACAAAGTATGTTGTGCTGGGTATAAAAACAAACAGCATTGCAAAGAAAATAATATAAGCATGGTTTTCATGTGCATATAGTGTGTAGTCTTTGAAAATCTATTGGCATACATCACTGTATGACCCTATATTATTTAGTGATAGTGTCACTCCCATCTGATAAGTCATGTGTCCACCTTTTTGGTATACCAAATGTAGGAAATTACAAAGCTCATTTAGTGTGGCCTCCAGTAGCATAACATAAAATCAGATTTCATCAAAACCCATCCAGTGGTTCTTGAATTGAATCGTGTGGACAGACACGTGGTCATTTCGTGCACATTGTGCAAGGAATACATAAAAAGAAATTCTGTCATGATTTTGTAATAGTCCATTCAGTTCTAAGTATAGCTACTGATTTTTATGTTTTATAAGATGGTGTATTATTGTCATTACTTTACAGAAAGAACTGCACTGTTCTGCTTACTGATGTAACTTGTTATACTTATGCACACTCATTTTCTTTTAAGTATCTTACACTTCCATGTGTGTCAACTGAATACCACCTTTTTATATGACGCGAAGCTTTCACAGCGGATGTCATTAATAAAATCTCAGGCCAGCAGCCGCGTAACTCTGCCGATGTTCTAAGGGCCATCTCTGCCCTCATTTTTATGGCTAGTCACAGCTGTGTGCTCACACCAGCCCGCATATATACCTGCCCAAGGCTTGTGCATGTATCTGAGCACGAGCCAATGGGTGGCTAGTGGGTGGAGTAAACTGATTGCTCTGCTTGGGCCTGCCTTTTGATTAGTGGAACCCTGTATTGCTTGATTAGGTTAATTACTGGATTCCAGGCTGAAACCTCCTTCCCTGTTGAAGTTCCTACCCAGCAAAACACATGACAGTTTAAAAAGTTTCTGTTAACCTAATTTTCCACACACAAAAACCTTTTTTAAAAGACTGCATATAAATGAGTAATTTTGTACTTATGCATTGGAGATCACTCACAACGGAGCCCTTTGTTTTACATTGACCACATATTGTTCTTAATACCTATTGGAGGGAAATTCCCCATTTTAATAATTTAATTATAACTGTGTGACCTAAACCATACTTCTGAATTTCAATCATATCTTTGCTTTGTGGTTCACAAAAAATGCTAAGCATCCATAATTTGATTCCCATCAGTGGTGGTTTCTCTTGGGTAAAAGCTACATTACTTATGAATGGTTCTTGGTTCCAACCAAACTATCAGTGTTCTGCTGTTGGTGTCGTAAAATCTAACTGATATGGACTATCAAGATCTGAATCTTTGCAGAAGGGATCCTCCAGGACTCAAAAGATTTCTGTTTATCAACTAAATGGAAAAAACTTTATGATAAGTTGAGAACAAGAAACCAAGCAAACTTGTATGCTAGTAAAATCAGTAAGATGCAGCTTTTAGTCTTTTGTTGATCATGTTTATAAAACTAGCAACAAATCCTTTCATTTCACTCAGAGTAACATATTTCCACCTTCTTATTGTTGTATTTTGAGAAGGATTAGCATGAACTTGAAGAGCAGTTGTGCATATCTGTTTTTTGGTAACAGTTGCATTTGGTAAAGTGATGCTTTGTCTCCCTTGCTCTTTAACTTTGCCCTAGAACAGGGGTCTTCAACCTTTTCATACCTACCGCCCACTTTTGTATCTTTGTTGATGGTAAAATTTCCTTACCTCCACCGGCGCCGCACGTACTGCCCACCACCATGAAAGAGGTACAGTTGGAAGACTGAGTGATGGCCGGTGGCAAGCCTCGCCCTCGTTATACGCACTAAACTCGTGCCTTTGGCTACGGAGCTCATTCGTTGCTCCCTCGTCCACGAGTATACTTCGAGAAGTGTCCGGTGAATTATTATCTATATTCAACGTTTAGAGATGGAATTCAAAAGCATATTTTAAAAAGTCAAACTTGCGAAGTTGTTAGCAATGTATTCGATATATGGAGAATGAACAAAATTTGTAACAACGGACAAAAAACCCCACCGCCCACCATGAAAGCTTGAATCGCCTACTAGTGGGCGATAGGGACCAGGTTGACGACCCCTGCCCTAGAATATGCCATCAGGAAAGTCCAAGATAGGCAGGAAGGTTTGCAATTGAATGGGACACATCAGCTATTGACATATGCTGATGATGTTAATTTATTGGGGGACGATATGAATACAATAAAGAGGAACGCAGAAGTTTTGCTAGAGGCTATTAGACAGGTGGGGCTAGAATTAAGTTCAGAAAAAACTAAGTACATTTTAGTATCACGTCGTCAGCAGACAGGCGGGCAAAATTATCTTAGGGTGGCTAATAAGTCCTTTGAAAGGGTTACAAACTTCGAATACCTGGGAACAACAATATTAAATCAAAATGACACTCATGAGGAAGTTAGGAGGAGATTGAATTCTGGAAATGCTTGCTACTTCTCAGTTCAAAATATTTTGTCTTCCCGCCTGATTTCTAAGAACCTGAAAATTAAACTATACTGAACAATAATTCTGCCTGTTGTTTTGTATGGGTGCGAAACATGGTCTCTCACTCTGAGGGAGTAACATAGATTGCAAGTGTTTGAGAATCGGGTGTTGAGGAGGATATTTGGGCCTAGGAGAGAAGACGATGGGGCGTGAAGAAAACTGCATAATGATTAGCTTAAAAATCTGTACTCCTCCCCCAGTATTGTCAGGGTGATTAAGTCGAGAAGAATGAGATGGGATGGGCATGTAGCGAGCGTGGATGGGACAAGAGGTGTGCACCGAGTATTGGTTGGGAAGACCGAGGGGACGAGACCGCTGGGGAGACCTAGACGTAGATGGGAGGATATTGTCAGGTGGGATTTATGGGAGATAGGAGTTGAAGGAGACTGGATTTTGTTGGCCCAGGACAGGGTCCGGTGGAGGGCTTTGGTTAATTCGGTGATGAACCTTCGGGTTCGGTAATCCATCTAGTTAGTTGGTTAAAAGAATGACAGAGACACTCGAAATAGCGAACACGGTTCACTTGACTGTCAATGCGGAAAATAAGTCAAATAGTGTTTTTGTTACTGACAGTCGATAGAGTGACAAGGCCGGTAGCAACAGTAAAACAGGCAGGCGTAAAAATAGTTCCGCTAACCACGGTTTCAGCACTCCTAACTTCCTACACCCCCATTACCTCCCGTGTCATAATGGAGGACTCTGGCGTGTCCGCAGAACGTCAATCGTTCCAGTACAAAGAACCGCTTGTAAGGGTGGCCACACACGCTACGGCTTACCGGAAGGCTTACGTCTCTGAAGGCAAACCGGAGCGTGTGTGGAGAATTTGGCCGGAAACCGAGCCTCCGATAAATCTGCAGTCGCTTGATTTCTTGCCTCGAGACTTACTGAATGTTTACAAGTCGCAACGTGTGTGGGCAGAGACGAGGGTAAAGGCAAGGCTTGTAGCATTTAGCAAGCAGCCACCGAGAACTTCAAATCCTAAGTTTAACCGTTCCAAATGTGTCCTCATCCATTCGCAGGTAGTTATGCCAGTCCGTCGGCTCTAATCGAATTTCATTCAACAAATTTATGTGAGAACGTTTTGATCCATCTAACCAACTTCTGACACACTTAGAACGTTTCAACTTTATTTTATTTTTCAACATTAAAGTAACAGCAAGACCAAGTACAGACAGACGAAATCGTTCCAATTGCGCCTATGTACGGCGTCAGTACAAGTTTGGGTTTGAAAGAACAGGCTAGAGAAGATACTATGGCGATTGAAACGAGGGCAGATTCAGAGCACGTATTATTGCAAATGACTAATGCAAGTCGAGAACCCCTAGAAATTCCAAAGCAGACGATGGTAGGATATCCACGCGAGGTATCCGGAGCTCTAATTAACCGAGTCAACGGAAACTGTGAACAAATTTCGAGACAAAGAAACAGGGTTACAGCGATAGTGCGGACAGTACTAAAAAGTAAAGTGAAGCATTTAATCCAGAGGGAGAGAGCAATGATAGAGCCAGATTTACAGAATTACGCTCATGTATTTATAAAAGAGGGATACATTAATTTCGATAGTACTAAAATGGTAACTCATGCCATAGTTGCAGGAAATGCAGTGCCAATAAGAAAACTTCTATGTAGGGTACCGTACGCTTTAAGAGATGTTATGAAAGAACAAATTCCAAATTTGTTGAAAAAAGGTATAGGTTCAAGCCCCGCCATATTGGTTGCAAAAAGGAGTATGAATGGCACACAGAAGTGTAGAATGTGCATAGAATTTAGAGGTTTAAATGCACTAAGTTTCAGGCACATCTCTTGCCACGTTTGGCGTCTGCATAGAAGCAGTTACTTTATAGTACTCGACTGTTTCAGTGGATTTTTTCAAGTGGAGGTTTTGGAGAAAGATAAAGAGAACTGCATTCGGTGTACCCTTTGGGCATTACGAATAATAATCGGTTATGTTTTGGTTTATGTAATTCGCCTCTGACGTTTCAGTCCCTGATGAATAAAATATTTGCGAGATTTAATAGGCAGTGAGATCTCCTGCTAATACTTTTCAGTGCAGAGCTTGCGAAAAGGCGAGAGCTTGTGTTAGATTGGCTTACGAGAGCTAATTCAAAGCTGCAGCCTGATAAATGTTTCATAGCACAGCCTCACGTTGAATATTTGAGTTACGTTACAGGTAGAAAGGGAATAAAAGCCAACCCAGAGAAAGTAAAAGTGATAATGAGCTGACCAATTTCATAAACGGTACGTGAAGTTAAATCTTTTCTTGGATTGATAGGATTTTATCGTAAAATGGTACCAAATTGTGCACAACGAGCAAAAGCGCTGACCCAGCTGATTAGAAAGAATTAAAGTTTTGTTTGAACACAGGACCAACAATATGATTTTGAACATTTATAAATGGCGTTAACTACGGCCCCATTTTCGGCATACCCTGACTTTTCGCAGACATTTTACTAATAAGGTAGCGGAAGGATGTGTACTATCGCAGTATTAAGAGAGTAAAGAGAGACCCACAGTGTATGCTTCTAGACAGCTGAACCATCTTGAACAAAGATGTGGTGCTAGTAAATTAGAAATTTTGCTCTAGTATGGCCACACATCACTTCGTAGACCGAACTGACCATCGAGCTTTGGCGTATCTAAAATTCTCAGACAACTGTTGGTTAATGAGATGGTCTCAGATTATCGGAGTTTGATTTCACAGTATAATTCCGCCCAGAGAAGTGTATATATATATCAAGCGCGTAGTTGTTCTAAGCCGACATTACCGCGCTGGAAAACGACCTCTTGAGACGGGAAAACATTAGGCAAAAGCAGGAAGGCGATCATTTTTGTCAGAGTATATATATAATATATATATATATATATATATATATATATATATATATATATATATATATCAATGACTTTGACAACGCTCAGTTGTAACGTTTCCTTTGTCCCACCCTGTACTTTCTTACTTTCCCTTTGTATCACTCTGTTCTAACCTTACCTTCTTCCCATCAGAGTGCGCCTTGGTCTTCTTCTGTTTTGTTCTGTCAGTCTCTGCCCGGTGGTCGAACGCTGAACGTCTGTTCTACTCTTTTCGGACTAAATTCGGTAGGTCTCTTTCTGGCTTAGAAAGTGGGGCAGAGACCCGACACAAGTTCCCGGGACTGCTTTGCTGATCCATAATTTTTTAGTTTGTATTTTTGTATGTACATATTTACTTGTGTTTGGTTTGTACTTTGGTCAGTAAGTGATAGTCTTGTAAGGCGTCTGGGCCTGTGTACGTATCAAGTGGTTTTGCTTTTCTATCTGACTCAAGATATTCTGTTACTCTACTCGCATTTCTTCTTTTTGCTCTGATTATTTCGAACTGTTGTTAAACCGTCTACGCTGTTTTCCATTGTTCTGACGGATCGAGCCCTTCCGAACACGGATTATCTGAGAAAGGATGAGCTGGTATACGAAACCACCATACGGACGGGAGTTGAAGGTCCCCGACCTTCAGAAATATTTACGTGAATTAGCCGCATCTTGGCCTTGTACTCCATCGAACCTCTGGGTGAGTTGCGAACCTAGTGTTCGGGCTGACATCACGCCAGGATTATGACGCGCCTACGCCATTTGACTTTCAGAAAGTTTTGGACCAGGCCAATACTGTCTCGCCAGACGAATTGTCTGAGGGCATTTCCCACTTCCCGTCGTCTGTGGAAGAGTTTCATAGCCATCTCTTCAAGCCTTCCCAAGAGTCCACCTCTGACTCTACCCAAGCTCCTGTTTCAGGCTTTGGAAATTCTTTTCTGCGTCAGTAAACACACGCCGTGTCGATACGGGCGTTTCAGTGTACGAAATTATCCAACCCTATTGAGAGGATTTTATCTCGTCAGTCTGTACTATCGGGCGATACATTTGAGTCAGTGTTACAACTTTTGATATTTCTATTTTGCTAATTTTGCACCCGTATGCGGCAAGCACATTGTCCGGGAGACTTAACGAGTCTTTCAGCGCTGCTACGTCTCTGGATAGATTTCAAGTGGACACTCTGGATTTCTTTTCCCAGCCGGCGCTAAAACTGCATTTGGGTCCAACGTCAGGGCGAATCTCTGGCGGACTATATGACCGAAATTATGCTTCAAGGTTTTTCGTTTCATGTGCCCTGAGGCGGATATTGTCCGTGTTATTTTGGATGCTTGACGCCTACTGTTAGGTCATATTTAGTGTTCGCAAAGGAACCCAACTCTTTTGTAGAACTTGAAAACCTTCGTGTCCGGGCATCTGGCGTTGAATATTTCGATAGTTTCAGGGCCTCATTCCTCCAGCCCGTAATTCAGTGGTACCTGGCGACCCCTGTGTGTTTACCAGCACCGCGCACCGCTTCCAGGTCAACAGGGAATGCTATTACAATAAATTCTTCTCTGGCTACCAGCAGTGTAAGGTGAGTTACTGAAGAAAATTTTTTCGAGAACCATCTCCATGCTGTGTCTACCTGACCCAGTTTCGTGTTAATGGCTGCACGTTAGCCAATTGAGCCTGGTGTGCACTGACGTGCTCGCTGATTTAGCCCAGATTTGCTATTGAATAAAATGTTCGTTACCACTTACCACGTACGTCTCAGTGACTTTGCTAAGTCGTACATAGGGAGCCGATGCAGTTAATTGTAAGTCATCGGTACATGTTTCTTGTGAACCTGGGTGGAGCCGACGCATGTAGTATCAACTTCTTCGCGTCCTTTTCCGGGATGTCCGCCTTCTTTATGAGAGCATTCGTTCGTCTCTCTGTTTGTTCCGTTTTTAGCTTCGTGTGTACTGGATCGCTAATTACAGTCTTCATTTTGTTGTGATAGTCCGCACTTGTCTGCGGAAAGTATTTTAATGTCCTTGTCATTCCGTAGGGTGAGCAATGCGACTCGCTCTACCCGTGTTGTGTTCCTTTTTGGGCTTTCGAGTGCCAAAGGATCCGACTGGTTTCTTGTCAAATTTCGTCAGCTGTCCCCGTCGAGAGATGTTGAATGAGATTCGTTTGTGCGTAATTCAAACCCGTTCTTAAAATTGCTTTAGCTGTTGGGGCGAGGGCACTATTGGTGAGATTCACCACAATCTTGTCCGTGTCCCTAACTTTCGTTGACTGGTGTACGTCCCGAAGTCGACCAAATTTGGTTCTGTGTGGAGGTCGTAGGCAGGAGCGTCCAGTGTGCCTGTCTCGCAGTGAAGTTCTCCACCATATCCCAATCATGACGTGTAAGTGCGTCACCCAGCATCAAGTGTACTGTTCGCGACTCTAATCTTGAGACTTGCAAGGAATGCAGGAAGTCCGAACCGTTAGGGCGGCCGCACACCAAGACAAGCATCAAGACATGAGACAAAAGACGCATTCTTGCTTCATTCGTTATTCAAACTCGAGTCCGCACACTGAAGCAGCACGTGTCTGCGTCTTATCACATCTTCTCTAGTTGATAACATGACGTCGTCCAGTGAGGAAGACATTTTAATGTACATGTGGCTGAAAGTACGTAAAGGAAGGAAAAGGAAGTGGATTCATGACTTTAATGAGTCGTGTGCTCAACATGGTGCGTACGTTTTAGCGCGGGACTTGTTAAACGATCCGGTGAAATTTCCAGTCTTATTATCGAATGTCCCCAGAATCCATTTGTGTTCTTACTTTTTGAAACCAAATGTAGCTCTTCATTGGCAGAACAAGTACACTTTAACATAAATCTTTCCGTTTTATGTGTGAGTGAGAGCAGACTTGTACGAAACGAGCTTAAGCTCAATGTGTATAATAGTTAATTCAGTCATTAGCTCATTAAAATAAAATTAATCAGTGCATTTACTATCTATGTTTACTTCTTTTGAAACTGCATGCCAAGCTTTATCAACCTCCTCCTTGTTTGAGTGGCCCGGGGTCGAATAATCGTATATTACCGGGAATTTCTCAACCGTCTGCACTATCTTAATATTTATTTACTCTTCACTCATGTCGATAACTTACACTGGTGCTGTTACTTGAGTACTGATGTCTCAGTCCTGACGCACAGAAAAGGAACATGCCAGTCTCGCTGCACGTGTCTGCAGCATGAAGCTGGCGTCAGCATCATGACTCAGACCGGTCTGCGGCGGTTTTCATAAACTCATTCGTTTCAACTGTGCTCCTTTCTTTGCGTCATGTCGTAGACATCGTGTCTTGACTGTTACATGTCTTGACGCATGCCGGTGTGCGGCCTACCTTAAAAGCTGGACAGACATCAGGTATCAGACTACTACCTAAGCAAAAACATCGACTACTTACTCTATAGTGGCTGTGCAAGCTCCATGTCTTCATCATTGTACTCACTGGCAGTTTCACTGTTGTCACCGTCACTTTGAGAGTCGGTATCACTGCCAGAATTGAGATTAATGACAATACGGTCTATCACATCTGGAAGGATGTCGTCTCTTTCCCAATATTGGCTTTCGACAGTTTCTGTGTGTCCACAAAACCCTTCCTTTGTCACAAGTGCCACTGCATCTTGCGTCACTTGTAATTTTTGCAGGCTCAGATCTCCTGGGCTAGAAAACAGATATTTGGATATAACCTACGTGGATCGGTTCGGTAAAAAAAGGCCACATAGAACACAAAACAAGAGTGAGTATATATATTCGTATATGAACACACGAAATACACAAAATATACACTGGTGGGACGTCAACTGGATGACCAAGCAATATTATAAGCAAAACACCAAACTTATCGCAGCGGACGTCTCAACCGGCGGACCATCCGCACGGGGCTCAACCACAATCAAAAACAAAATTTAGAAAAAGAAGCCGAGACGGAATTTGTAAGTGTCTCTGGTGAAATCCTCTACAGAAGTAGTCTTCCAGTTACCAGGTAACAGTCCTAAAGAGTGGACGGAGAAGGCAAAGGGGTGGAAGCACGCTCCTGTGACGTTGTTTTCACGCTACTGTCCTTTAAACCAAGCGCGAGAGCTTGCCGTCCAGCTGACCTGACGGGACTTCGCAACATGGCTTCTCTTATTCGGTCCGCATTTTTAGGTGTACGCACTGAACTTATATGTTTACTAGGTTTACTGTCCTACACTGATCCTTCTTGACGCCATTTCGATACCTACAACAGCATAGTATTGCGGCTAGGTGCATCGCTTGTTTGAAACTGCATGTAGTCGGAAACCACGTTTTGTAGCTGTAATTGACTCATTTCTGATAAACAGTTCCACAGCCGCAATGCGCTATTGCACTGACCAGCGCTCTATCTCAACTGAACTCCAAAAAGCACTCTACATGACGAATGCTAGTATGGAAGTGCCGCGTGTCGGGAAAGATGGTAATTATAACCTGTTTGCTGAGACATGAGCTGCGAGATGCGCGTGAGGGAGTTGTTATTATTATTATTATTATTAAACAGCATGCTCCATTACAATACAGAGTAATACCACAGGCAGCTTTAGACACGGATATAATTAATGCTTTGCATGACAAGACATTTCAGAAAATTGCAACAGGATTAAGAGGAATTTGGTATCGCACGCAGGAGTGGAGCGTTCATGTTAAATGTATTAGCCCCGTGAACATTTTGAAAAAAAAAGTTTTAACTCTGTGATTCATTCTCGCTCCATACACTGAAATACAGCTCAGCCGATCAGATAAGAAACATCGTTAGTCAGCTAGTTGAGGCTTACGCAGGCGCAGTTAGATGAGGCAATCCGTAGAACTGTCTTGAGTATATTCCAAGCCAAGATGCAGACCAAACTTCGACTGCTAACACGCTCCTTGCATGCTGGCATTTATCGCGCTTTTGTTTGAGAAACCATTTAAGCGTCTGTCGTGTTGTTACTTGTGAATGTACATAATGAAGTATAATGCATATTCAGATACCAAAGTTTTACCCCCCCCCCCCCCAAGCCTACGGGATATGGCTGACACATTTCAAAAGGCCACGCTTCGCCACTGCATGCACGTACAATGGGAATTTAAGCCTGTTGGTGGAATGCATTCAAATAGACTCATGGAAATGCAATGCAAATCTTTGTGAACATGTTTTGTGTTTATTTGCTCTCTGCTTAAATTTTAGTTACAGGAATTTCTGTCATAGTGGGCTATACAAAGAAATCAGTAATGAGATACACTTGAGTAAAGAAAACTGTATTAATCATGCAGGATTTGAGGTTTTCACAGCGGCGAGTCTAAAGATTGCTGTCTTCTGGGCTATTGCGCCGTGTAGTCTCGTAGATTTCCACCAACGTTTCAGAGGTCCTTGCTGCCTCCATCATCAGGGCTATGCATGTACACCGCTAGGCCCGCCCACGCTCTCCTATTGGTCCCCACCTACGCCTGATTTGCTCTCATTGGCTAGGATCAGGCTACTCCGGTTACTGTCCGGTCCCCATAGACCTGGCTCTTTGCGCTCGATTGGCACATTCATCGCCCTGATGACGGAGGCAGCAAGGACCTCTGAAACGTTGTTAAACATATACCATACTACACGGGGCAACTACCTAGAAGATAGCCATCTTCTGTGATTATCATTTTTTGCTAGAGCTTATAATATGTTGAAACGTAGAAGTTGGGCCGTTTGCAAGAGATGCAGAGCAATTTATAGTATTTTTCAAAAGGAATTTAGTTCCATGATTCAGAGTGGATCTCGCGATAACCGCTCACGATTACATCGGACGTCCAAATGTATGATAGAGAGTTATCAGAAAATTTTATTGGGGCCAGTCTTAACGGTGAGCGAAGTTCTATGTCAGTATTCAGGTCCATGTTAGAGGATTCTCGAACATTAACTACGCCGTCAGACGTATCAGTTTTGTTATGTGAAGTAAAGAAATCCAGATTGAAATAATCGAATAGCTGGACGGTTGCAGATCTTTCTTCGTGCAAATTCCAGTCGAAGGCAGACCGATCCATGCGTCCATAAAAAAATAAATAGCCATAATTCTGGTGAAACGCGTTGTAAAGAGAGGGTACAATGTATCTTAATATTAACATATATTCTCCTTTCCGAATTAGCAGTTCTTTTTCGTGGTGAACCTTCTCCAGGAAGAAATGGTCCCTGCCATCGATTAGTTGGCGCATGCGCAGGTATATCGATCTCGGCTCTTCGCTCCACTGATTAGGTTGAGCATGAGATGAGGGTAGGCAATTGAACCACGTGAAAGGCATCCTGTAAGAAACACAAACACAGATTAAACATTTGTGCCTTGTTCAGTGCAAGGAATTCAACTTGGTGCAAAATTCCAGCGACCTTCGGCTACGTCACACGAAGAGGTCAAGGGGGACGAAGGCGCCATGTGCTTTGTTACCTTCGCCTCCGACACCCCAACCCAGATTTCTGGATTCCAACGAGATTTATTTGTCTGTTTGTAACTGCAACAAAGCTCGGAGATATTTTGCGACAATCAAGCTCAGGCCATGCACGAGTCAGAGGTCCTTGGTCTAAGTTGTAATCAAAGAATATTCAAATGACAAATGTTATGATTGTATGTAACCACGCTCTGACATCGGGAGGCTCCCACCTAACAGAATCTGAACCCTCGAGGCCAGTGGGTTGTCGTATGTGTCAGGCCCAGACAATCACCGTATGCTATTCTAGATTACAGAACCTCATAACCTGATAAAGCGTTGCAAAATACCCGAAGAACGTCCCTCAGACCTCACACATAAAAGTGCATGAACAACGATTCCCCCTCCCCCACCAACAGATTCTCAATATGCCAAACTTTCAGGGAATCAGATTTACAAAATGAAGTACCCGTTAAAGACTTTCGAAATTATCGTTCGGTGCTTGGCTCTTAAATTGGTGGGGGGGGGGGCTTTGGGGGGTTGGACAGCGGCCCGTTTTGCCCACCGGTTACCTCACAAGGTTCTCGACACGGACACAAACATCGCTTTTTTTTTCGGAACATCACGTACTTCAGACAGACATAATAGAACGCGCTGCCAATAACTTATCCTTTTTTCACGCTGAAGCGCTATGCTTTGTGCCTGTCAGCAATCGGCTGGGATTCTTCGAACAAAGAAACAAATGTCCCACAACAGTGGACAGTCGTTCATGGAGGTGGCGCATTCACGACTCTCACGAGAAAGTCAGCGAGGAAAATATCGATCAAGATATCCGTCTCCGGGTTGAGATTTGATATTTATTCTTGCTTACGCGAATTCACGCTCAGTAACGAGAAAGGGGAATCAGAATAAACAGCAAGAATTGCTCGATCCATAGAAGTGAACAGACTATGGCGTGCGGGTGGGAAAAACGTAGGTTTTAATAATGTGCGTTTATGTAATTTGTGATCAAGCTTCCTTCCTAAGTTTCCGGATTACTTCTAACTAAACAAGTCGCTGTGACAGACGGCATCAGTTTCAAGTTGAACAATAATTTATAGTACGGCGAGAAAGAAGCATTTTTACTGTAAAACATTTAAGACTTCCTTTTTGTGATATAAAGCTTCCAAAAATATCGTAAGTATACTTCAGACCTGTTTAGGGGTTCCAGTTTTGTAGCGGAGCATTTTACAAGCGACTCTGAGTAGCTTCAATATTCTGACTTCGCCATTGGACCTGACACTGAAACGAGGCCTTCTCAAAAATGTTTTGCAAAATCATTCCAAACTGAGAGTGTACGATTACAATCGCACAGCCACAGTGCGTTGGACCTATTTTGCGAGCGCTGTCAGTCAGCCATGCATGGAGAACGTACCACCGCTGCGCTCTCTGGAGACCGACTAACTCCCTGGTAGAAGAACCCGCATATCCAAAGCCGACAACACAAAAGTCCGCCACCGGCCACGATCCTGCACCCACTTCGTCCATTTGCCATCCTCACAGCCCACCTCCCTTCGATCCATCTTGATATAATCCTCCCATCTCCTTCCTGGTCCGCCCAGTGGTCTTTCTCCAGAAGGATTCCCTGCCAAAATTCAGTATGCACCATTTGCTTCCGCCACCCCACCCCCACCCCTTGCGTGTCTGGAGAGCGACCGTGTTGCTAATTAGTAGTAGAACCTGAAGATGGCGTGTTATTCATTGATAAAAGGATTTCCCTATCGCGGGGCCCCAAGTTAATGTCCCCTTACTTACCTATAATAAGCCTCGATGTGGCATTCCGTCCCATTGACTGTCACCGCCTGTTCATGTGTGGTCATCCTGACATGTTTCGTTGTCAAGCCATGGCAAAGGTTAATAAGCATTTCCCCAGAGATGGAATAATCGCGTTTAAATTTCTCAGTTCCTTTCTCGAAGTGGTATATGAATATCAAGCACCGAACACTCAGTTTGAAGACTTCGTTTTCCAAATCTGGGTTAAGCATGGCTAACCCCAATTTGGTTGGCCAATGGCGGGCCACTCGCAGGAACCTGAGGAAGTCGTCCAGCAAACTGCCGGCGTAGAAGCACGCCAGATGTCTAGAGCCGGAGTAAGGGCTGTAAATGTGTCTCCAGGTGACGGATCTCAACACACGGTACTGCAAACAAACAGGGCAGAGCAAATGTTAGACGGGCAGCTGACCACATCGGCTGTCATCTTACCTAACGATGTCTCTGGTTTCCTTCAGTTCACGCGTATGAAATTCTGATACCTTTATTCAAGTCATGAGCAGCTGTTTACAAACTCTGCAGTTGGTATGTCGTCGTTTAAATCATTGACGGATAAACAGTCGATGTTGCTTTGGGTGGTTTTTCTGTTCTATTTGTAGCCGACCGTTCTTTACAAGAAAAAGTAAAGAGAACGGTGGAGGACATTGGGTAGTTCGGTGACGAACCTTCGGGCTAGTTAGTTAGTTAGTTAGAACTGGCTTTCACGTGTTGTAAGCAAATGATCTAGAAACACGGAGGATGCATACGAGAAACATCACTTCCGTTTCATCAGTGGTTTGGTTTCGCTGCTTTTAACTAGCTAGCTAGCTAACTAACTTACGGAACCTGAAAGTTCATCACCGAATTAACCAAAGCCCTCCACCGGTCCCTGTCCTGGGCCAACAAAATCCAGTCTCCTTCAACTCCTATCTCCCATAGACCCCGCCTGACATTATCTTCCCATCTATGTCTAGGTCTCCCCAGAGGTCTCTTCCCCTCAGGCTTCCCAATCAACACCCGGTGCACACCTCTTGCCCCATCCATGCGCGCTACATGCCCAGCCCATCTCATTTTTCTCGACTTAATCACCCTGACAATACTGGGGGGAGGAGTGCAAATTTTTAAGTTCATCATTATGCAGTTTTCTCCATGCCCCATCGTCTTCTCTCCTAGGCACAAATATCCTCCTCAACACCCAATTCTCAAACACCTGCAATCTGTGTTCCTCCCTCTGAGTGAGAGACCATGTTTCGCGCCCATACAAAACAACAGGCAAGATTATTGTTTTATATACTTTAATTTTCAGGTTCTTAGAAATCAGACGGGAAGACAAAATATTTTGAACTGAGAAGTAGCAAGCATTTCCAGAATTTAATCTCCTCCTAACTTCCTCATGAGTGTCATTTTTATTTGTTATTGTTGTTTTGTATACAAAATAAGCAAAGAAACAACTATTAACACTATTAAAAAGACACTATTGCCATACGCGTTTCGACCTCAAGAGGTCATCATCAGTGGCATCAGGGAAATTAATTCATTTAATCAAATGGTTTAAACGGGATTTAGAAAATAAATAATTAATAGGGTATTTCAAGCGACACTGCACTAGATGTCGTTATTCACAGGAGTTGAAACTCTGCACTTAGCTATTGATCCAGTGGCCGTAGCTGGTTGCGGTGGGCTGTGGTGTGTCGTCCGTACCTGTGACATAGTAATTCACAAAACATCTAACCATCCCAATTCTCACAAACAACCTGCATTCAATTTCCTTGTGAACAGATTGCACAAAACACCATTCTCCAAAAAAAGAATTCGATAAAGAAACCAAACTCATCCAAAAAATAAAGATACAACAACGGTTACAACTTTAATGATATCACAAGATCCTATAAGCTAATAAAAGCACCTAAACCCAATGTCAATGTACCCCAACTCACTAATAAAGTATGGTCCAGCGTTACAATTTTTAATAATAGCATTAGAACGCTCATTAAAATATTCAAAAACATAAATGTAAAAGTAGCATACAATACCATAAAATTCAAATGCAGTTCAAGAAAACAGGGTAACAAATACAATAAGAGTGGTTTATAACAGTTAAAATGCGGAAGCTGCGAGCAGGTCTATATTGGCCAAACCGGTACGGATTTTAAAACAAGATTTATAGAACACATCCAGGACATCAGGTTCAATTTAACAAAATCGAAATATGCCCAACACATCCTCGAACACGGACACGAATACGGCCCCATAGATGATATCATGGACATATTAAGAGTAGCTCCAAAGGAAAAATGCTAGATATTTTAGAAAAATTCCATATATACAAAAGTAGTAAACACAGAGCCATCATTAACGAACAAAACACCAAAGATTCTAACGCTTATTTGACCTGGCATTAAACAGGAGAAAGTAAATTTTCAATAGTTGGCCATCCTGATTTCGAGCTTATATATACCCCACGCATTCCAACTGACAGCCTCACACCCACGATTCTGGAGTTCACAGGTGCGGACGACACACCACAGCCCACCGCAACCAGCTACGGCCACTGGATCAATAGCTAAGTGCAGAGTTTCAACTCCTGTGAATAACAACATCTAGTGCAGTGTCGCTTGAAATACCCTATTAATTATTTATTTTCTAAATCCCGTTTAAACCATTTGATTAAATGAATTAATTTCCCTGATGCCACTGATGATGACCTCTTGAGGTCGAAACGCGTATGGCAATAGTGTCTTTTTTATAGTGTTAATAGTTGTTTCTTTGCTTATTTTATATTCTAATACACTACACGGTAAGCAAAGTTTCAAGATTTTTATTGTTGTTTTGCTGTTCCGTAAAGACGCGTATATAGTAACAGTATCAGAACTGTAACCTGACTGTCGATAAGTTTCTATGTCACTGATACTCTGGTCGATTAAACGAACGACGTCGCTTTGACTGTTGTTGTGTACCACGTGCACTCTTAGCTTCGTCGGCCTACAGCAGTTTTCAGGAACGCGTCTGAATCTGCCCCGTCTCAGTCCGCGTTAAACAACAGGATTTACGCCCTTCTTTTACAATCAGAAATGTTAAACCCTCGTCAACACCATTAAGGGTTTCTTCGTTACAAAGATTCGGTTCTTACCCGCCACTTCATCATCATCAGTGCAATGTAATGTTGGTCCATTAGCACTTGTTCATTTGTTCGACCTTGTCCTATACGAGGCAAGTCTTCCACCGTAGCTGATCTGAAAGGACGAGTCGTTACCAGAAGTTCTTCCAATGTTCGACTTTCTTCAAAACGAGACACGGCATCCACCATAGCTCGATCAATCTTGGGACCCAAGGTCAAGAACCCGCAATTGAGAACTAAGGTGGCGTCGTTACGGAATCGTCTGCACACGAGCCTCACTTGTCTAGCCAAGAAATCGTAAAAGCAATGTTCGAAAATGAGAGCCAGCACCTCTGGCGGCAAGTCCGTGATGTGCAGTTGCCGTTGCTGTCGACTGCAGGCTCCAACTTTATCCTGCCCTTCGTTGCCACGTTTAATTGTTGACTTGATACACCGAATAAACTTGATCATCCCGATGAAGAAGATTTTATGGCCAAAATATTCCTGGTGGTTAAATTATATTATCTGAGTAAAATATTTACGGTTCACGATTAAACGCTTGTTCACGTTTCTCGCCACACAAGACGTCAACAGGCCGTTACTAAGAGACAGACAACAATGTGAAGCAGTCAACATAGTACAACAATGCACTGACGTCATGTCTCGCAGTTGTTGTATCCCGAAGGATGGTGATGGGATACCGGAGCGTGGACCGAGCGGAAATCTGTTGATTGAGTGAGTTGGACACTTTCAAGTCCACTTGAGATATATAGATTGCATTAAAGTTACACCAGTTTAGATTATCTCGAGTCAGAAAACTATGAAACAAGATTGTGTTAGGCGTAATGCAGAGTAGAACGTGACGTTCGGTAATGAATTCCGGTGTAGTCCACGTTGTGCTTACAGACAGTGGTTTGTAAAGGGATTAAAGGTGTGTCGTGTGCCGGAGGGGGCAAACAGACTCATCAACAGCTGCGGGAGTTCATCATAGGGCGACACATAACTAGAGATGCGTGGGGTATTAGTTTATTCGGATTTTTGTACAGTAATCTTCTTATCGTATTTATAGTTCAATATATCCACAGTCTGGCCTGTAGCATCTGTAGCTTACTGACTCTTACAATTTGGTTGATAATTACAAGTATCTATTAATAATAAGAACTAAAGTATCAAATAGTACATGTGTGAAGGGTCGATGTATGGCAAGAGGGTCCATATGCGACACCCCCCAAGGAAAAATTAGCAACAATAGTGCTTATTTTTAAGCAAAATTACATGGCGATTATTTTACAATTGTGTGGCGCTTAGGCACTATTCTAACAAGGCTTGGATTGCGATGTACATTTAACATTCAGCGTTTGCCAGAAGAACCAATACGTTTTGCATTAGTGTTTAATGACACAAGTTCAGTTGCTTCTAGGGCATCGTCTTGTGACGATCTTTGCTTGATACCTGCCCTGCTATTCGGAAATTTTAAGCTTTCTCTTGAGGAATGGATTGAGTTCACAATCTTGGGTTTAAATATTATGTTGGTACACGAGTTATTATCATTCCACCACCTCGACGCGTTTGGAAAAATTTTGCGACATTTACTACAATGACAGCAAAGGAAGATCATGACCATTCCTGCGTAGGACAGGAAGGAAAGGTGATGGTCTATGTTCGAGTGTTTTAACTTCCACTCTTGGTCGTTGACAATATTCTCGACCTCATCTACCTTATGGCTTGCTATCCTTAAGTCGTCAAGATGATTTTTCTCTTTCCCTCTATCCTGGACACCTCTGTAAGTTGGACACATTATCGTGGAACCGCAAGTGTCCAAGTTAGAGAGGTTTTACTGTACAAGATAATTACCCTTTAAAAATACATCAAAATCAATCAATCTTAAAACTAGGTTTTGTTACGTTGCACTCAGTGGTGCGATCGGAAAGTTTCAAGACTGTGTCAATAGAGGGCGAACCGGATGTAGTACGAGCTTCTGCCGCTAGGGGGTGCGGCCTACATTCATAGTGAATCAGTGTGCCAGCCGGCATCATCGAATTAGCATTTGTTTCTTAGTTACGGGCGTTTTGGTAGTTCATTACACCGACCCTCCTGCGATTTCGGAATGGCGTGTGCATCAAATTTTGCCAAAGACTCCCCAAAACGGCTACGGAAACCTATAAAATGCTAAAGCAAGCATTTGGGGAGTCCGCAATGGGTCGTGCACAAACTTTTGTGTGGCATTCACGTTTTAAAAATGGCCGAACCTCTGTCGATGATGACGAGCGTTCTGGACGACCATCTTCGAGCACAACGCCCGAAAATGTTACGAAGATTCGGCAGGCCATTCACGAAGATCGACGTCGTACCATCAACGACTTGTGCGACATTGTTGGGATAGGCTATGGGACCTGTCAGCTGATTCTAAAGGAAGAACTCCACATGTGACGCATCCTATCTGAGGACCAGAAGCAGAATCGACTTCTCGTTTGTCAGGAGCTCAAAGATCTTGCAAGAACCGACCCCAACTTCCTTTCTAAGGTTATCACAGGTGATGAAAGCTGGGTTTACGGGTACGATCCGGAAACGAAGCAGCAATCTTCACAATGGAAGAGCCCATCGTCACCACGACCGAAGAAGGCAAGACAGGTCAAGAGCAATGTGAAGTCAATGCTGATCTGTTTTTTCGACCAGGAGGGGATCGTCCATAGGGAGTTTCTTCCTGCAGGTCAGACGGTCAATGCTGAATTTTACTGTGGGGTCCTGAGGCGGTTGCGTGAAGATGTGAGACGGAAGCGGCCGGCAAAGTGGCGCAACCACAACCGGCTGCTGCATCATGACAACGCGCCAGCGCACACCGCCCTCAAAGTTCGGCAGTTTTTGGCCTCAAACACCATGGCCGTCATCCCGCACCCTCCTTAGCTCCGTGTGACTTCTTCCTCTTCCCAAAGATGAAAATTCAGCTAAAGGGAAGGAGATTTGAGACGATAGAAGAGATTCAGGCAGAATCGCAGATGGTGCTTGACAGGCTGACAAAGAAAGATTTCCAGGGATGCTTCCAGGCTTGGCAGCGGCGCTGGGATCGTTGTGTTCACTCCCAGGGGAACTACTTCGAGGGTGATGGATGAATTTAATACCTGAGATAAGTTTACGGGTTTTTATAGGCGCAGTCTGGAAACTTTCCGATCGCACCTCGTAGGTAATGACAATTCACTCGGAATGTCGGCTTGGCTTGCCTTCATTTGCTTCACAATTTGAGCAGGCGTTTTAATATGTGGTTGAAGTACTCCCTTTTGGGCATTCATAATGGCATCTATTAAAATTTCGTATTCCCTACGACATTCATTAATTGCTCTATCTAACTGCATGGCATGTTCGTTAACAGTAAGCATCATGGAGGTGGCAGTAAACATTTTCTTTACTTCACCGTCGTTTTCATTTATGAGCGAGGCCATTTTCTGTAAACCTTCAGACAAAACTCTTTCATTTTCGGATACTTCCGTCAAGGTGGAATTTACTGACCTTAATGTTGATTTGACGACCGGAATCTGTTCTTTCGAAAGTTTTAGAAAATCGACTTGTTCCTTTTCTAAGTTGGTAATTTTGTCAGTATAATATGAAACGTCATCGCTGTCCATTGTACCAAATAAAATTTTGCTTATTCCGCCAATGAAGTTAAAAACTCCTCGTTTGAAACGTGAATGATTCGTGCCATCGTCACTTCTAGTTAACTGTCTGGCAATCAATTTCATGTCTTCTATTTCTTTAATTTGTCTGTCTACGTGTTTAATAGTTTTCGTGCAGTCTGTAAAGTATATCCACAACGTGTGCTCATGTTTTTCGCAAAAGTTCAGGGATTGGTGCGCATATTTTCTCACAATATCTAAATTGTTATCTGCTTCTTGCAGATTGACATAGGTTACAATTTTCCATTCGGTATTGTACAGCTGGGCTCCTCCCACCTGGTCGTAATAAAGACCGGGTGACTCCTTAAATATTTGTAGGGTCACGTCGAGGGCAGGGGCTTGTCTTAGTGTCATCAATAGTGTACAGATGGTCCAGAGTCTGTTGTTGATGGCCAGAGTCCTGTAATTAATGAAAGAATGGTTTCAGTCTGTCAGCGTAGACCTTGAGGGTTATATTTTCTTGGTAATTTTAACGTGATGTGCACATTATCGACCTCTGTGATTTCATAAGATCCTATCCAAAGCGGAGATAATTTTAATGATCTACCTCCCCTGACCTTTTCGTCATGTAACAAAACTTTGTCTCCGATTGTGAACAGAGGGACAATGATATTACTGTGCTCTTTTCTTGCCTTTCTGTTGGTTCTCTTGCTCCAAAGACTCTAAGGACGCTCAAGATGATGTGCGCCCTGGGAACCGCCCTGAAATTATCGCTTCTGATTGGCCAAAAAATTATTCCATGTCCATATATGGGAGACACATGCATGCATTGTCTAGTCTAACATGGAGATCCTGTTTAAAGCTAAAGCACGCAGTTGGGGAGTGCATCGTCATTAAAATTCCATTGGCCATCCAATGCTTCACACCAGATGTAGGGCAACGACAATTAAGATTAACAAGTTTAAAAACATGGGTTCCAAGTAAGGGTGAGAAGGGGTGCCGGCACAACAACTTGCCCCCTCCTTAAATGAAAACTTAACTTCCACAAGTTAGGTTTTCATCCCCATGGGTACGGCAATTACAGGTAAGCGATAATCAGTGGTTACTGCGTTATTCTGTGCGTCAAATCTCCTTTTCAATGTTCATTCCAAGGTTTTACATTCCAATCCTCAAGTTAAATATCTACAACAAATGTGCATCTTATTCGCCGATAGTCGCCCAAATTACGTGGTCTGGTTCGGCAATTATCAACTACCACACTACAAGAACAATTACAAGTTATGAATTACACAAGACATCAAGTTGTAAAATAAAGATGGAACTCTCACCCAACCAACTGGTCACTGCAACTTACAATGAATTTTCACAGGTAAGCAAATTGTGCAACAACGTCCTAAATCAGTCTCTGTTTTCTCCGAATAATGTTCCATGTCGATACATTGGGTTGTCTTCTTGTCACTTCCGCAGCTGGAATTTCCCGGGCTGAGCGAACTCCACGCGCTCGGCTGCCTGGGGGCGATTCTTTGAGGCTGCCCCTGATACAGTTGCTGTCTCCATTCTGTTGGGAGCAGCAGGGCTGGACGTCGTGACAACCGTCTCGGCGCTGGTAAGTTCAATTCAGCAAGGCCCATCTGATGTCGAAGAGCCTGGGGTCTGGGTTCCGGCCGCAGGCTGGCGGGGCATTCCCTGGCAAATACCCTGGCCTCCAGCAGATCCCTCAGCTACACATACGGTTGCGGGGTTGAAGGCGAACTCCTTCGGTCGACGGCCTCCAAGGCCGCCGCAAGCGTCCTAGTTGTAGGCTCGTCGTTCGGCGAACTCTGGTCGTTCTCCTGGGTAGAGACCGACTCCGGCAGATGAGGCTGCACTATGTGACTACTAGTGAGCGGGAAGTTCGTTAACCCATCAAATATGGGTTGCAGCATGAAGGCCTCGGAATAAAACTGGCAGTTCGTGTCCTCGTATAGGACATCAGTCCCTACTAATTCATTATTGGAACTTTTAGTGGTGCCATTAATTTTAGGTGTTCGGGTGACTACAGTGGATGATGGCAGACTGTACAACAAGGTCGTGCCTTGTGACTGAAAGGAAAGGTAGCTTCACATATGGTAATTAAGCCATGTTTACATAATTAAAAGTCTGCCGTCGTCAGGAGTGAATACTTTTGTCAGTTCTCGGTGACTGCCATGTAAAAAGTCTCTGGTTCGATTTGTATAAATCGTTTCAACATTTTTGAGTACGTGGGTAGGGGGCATACTCCTAAACAAGGTCATAACTCGAGCTACCGTGGCTAGTCCAAAGGTGTTCTGTGAAGCAATGTCATCCACACTTTTAAGTAGGTTACTTGTTTTTGTGTGACGTGAACAGCTTCACCATCTTGCCTTTTTATTCCCTTTATAATGTTATGAACGTCTTGCCCCTGTTCTGCCGTTGCGACCCCGAACAAAACTTGAGGATCTCGCCTCCATAATTTATCAAGCCCCTCTTTCTTCGGTGCGTCAATGCAACATCGCTTGGTGTGGGCAATAGCTTTTTAAAAGTGTTTAATTATCTGTTTACTCTATCTATGGCTTCTCCAATTTCTTCTAGCTCCTCCCAATCGATCATATTTCTCCCATCTACGCCTTGGCCCGCCCAGTGGTTGTTTTCCAGAAGGATTTCACATCAAACCTCTGTAAGCAATCTTGTCTCCTCCAAGCATTCCACATGCCCATTCCATCGGAGTCTCCTAGGTTTCACTAACCTCACTGTGCTAGCTGACCTGTGCAATTCCCCTCGCTCCTAGTTGTGTACTATTCTAACTTCCTTACGCATTTCATCTTTCCTATGTCCAAATATCCTTGACAGATTGTTATTTTAAAATTATTGGCAACCATTGAGATCAAACCCAGGATATTTTACTCGCCGAAAACGCTACCCTCTCAAATATCCTGTCACCTGGAAATGGCTGTTTTGTAACTGTATGTTACACGTATTTTTCGCATCTGTTAGCAGAGGGCGCCATGTGAAAATGAGGTCTAGGTTTGGGTGTATGTCGGTATTTCCGAAAATAAGATTGGAATATGCGAGTCGCTCTCGCAGTGGTCTATAACGGCAGATAACCGTCCCATGTACTTGATACTCCCTGGCAAGAAATCGACCGAGAAAATAAAAGCGTAGTCAGTTTTGATTATGACGGTACACCACGAACCCGACTTTCCCCAGTCCCAAGATCCTACGATACCAAGTGTCATCTGTTTCGCGTCGGTTACACATGCCACTGACGTGGCGAAGGAACGGAATAAAGCAGCTTAAACCTGGAAAATCCGTTGTCACTTATCTCCTTCCGAGAAGTGGTCGTAAATTGTATCGTGGGGGGTCAGTGCCCTTTCCATGTGAGTTTGTGACTTCATCACTAACAACAGATGGACAGAGTGGGGTGTTGAGCTCTGCTCCCTCAGGGTCGAGTTCCACCTCGGCCTCTCCTTCTGTGGCGTCCGCTGGGACATCGCTCTCTAACTCTGGTTGCTCCTGGGCGTCCCTACTTCGCAACAAATACCTAGGGTTTACCTGGTCTCGCTCGTCTGTCTCTGGTCTGCGACTGTCCTGTACCTGGGTTCGATAATATCGGCTTAGTTCCCACTCGGGGTCCCGTCCTCCATCTCCATCCGAGTCCGTATCTCCACGATCACTACCGTGGGCATGAATCAGGGGTGAATTGAGGTGGAGGTCGTTCCGCCTTGAGCCTAGACCCCCACAAAATCCTTTCATTTTATTTACGTTTACCACAATTTCTCTCCCCTCAGGAAGCCTCACGACATAATTCAAATCAGACAGTCTTTGAACCACTTCATACGGATCCCTCCACCTTATTCGAAACTTCAGACAGGTTTGTCTACCCATATTCATCTTTTTCAGATACACCATTTCCTTCGGTTAAACGGTCACTAACTTCGTTCCTTTATCATATTGTTTCCTTTACTTCTCCCTTCCAATCTAATTGTTTTCCTTAACCACATCACATACTTCCTTCAGCCTATCAGCCAATGTATCAATATGCCCTTAATTCAAATCAGGTTTCTTGGTTAAAAATTTTGAAATCATCAAATCGTCCTCCATGGGCAAACGCATCTGCGTCCCATACACCAAATAAAATGGGCTATACTTTATAATCAAATAAGTGGTGGCCCAATAAGCCATCAAAGCACAATTAACAAATTCATCCCAGTCATTCCCAAATTTATTCACGTAATGACTCATAGTCTGATTAAGCCCTGACTTGAATTCCGCACACGAATCACATTGCTTGACGTACTGCTCTACATCACGGTTCAAAATCGACCACAAATAATGCAATCTAAGAAAGTCAGCCTTTTCTTGCTGAGCGTGCGCTGTGGGAGTGGTAATATGTCGTGACAAACAGTCGGAATTTACGTCTTTCTTTCCCGCCTTATGCTCAGTTTCAAAATCATATTCACCTAATTTCAACATCCACCTCATAAAACTGGCACACTAATAATCCTTTACAGTGATTAGCCACTTCCAGGCAACATAATCTATCACAATATCAAATTCCCCTCCATACAAAAGGCATCAATGGATTTGTGCACCGAAAACAATCATTAATAATTTCTTCTACGTGGTACTGTAATTTATTTAAAAGCATGCTTGGAATTGTATACTCTTTGGGGTACATCGATGTTCCAAAGAGAACTAAGGCCACTGTTAGGTGATGATTTGTCCCATCATTTTGTTGAACTACATCTTAAGTAATGACAGGTAATTCATGCACTCATGCTGCAACCTGGATAACAGAAATGCAAGTGACCAGCTCTGGTTCCCCATGGGGTAAACCTCCTAGAGCAGTTGCTAGGGACCAGGCCCCAGCAAAGCAAGCATGCTGGGGATGGAACTGGGCATTAAAGCCACACTGTAGTTTTGATATCATACATCAATTCTCATCGCAGCTTCCTGGTTACAACACAAAATGCACTAACCTGAAACAAAATGTTCTGTATCAGTAAAATATATCTCAGTGAATAAATAGTCATATTTCTTTTTTACTCTAAATTTATAAATCTCCTGTTTGGAGTACTCTAGTTATTCCCCACTGAACATCTGGCTACTACTTCAAGTCAGTCTCACATTTGGAGATAGCTTTTCTCACTTTATTGTTTTTCCTGTTTCCAGGAGAATTCCAGTATATTACAGAATTTAAAATAGGCAACAGCAACTTCCATGTATCTTTTTATGCAAAATATAAAATTCAGGCTGCCACATCTTATTTGGCACTACATAAGCACTGCCTACACTTGATGATTCATAAAACAGACCTACGTCTACTTCTGACTTGTTTACAGGCAATTCATGCACTGCGCAGACAAGATGCTTCACAATTTTCTGGGCTGTCTGTTGTTACTGACTTTCTGTTAGTGGTTGTAGGATCGTAACTTATAACATCTGGCTTTTAACAGTTCAGCTGTGAAAAATTTCCTTCTAGATGCTGCTTCATCAATCTCAGAAAAATAAAAGATTTAGGGTGTATATTTACTTTATAATTACATATATATGGGATGTGATATGTTAAGTTGCTCCACATATCACCATACAGACCCATTAATCATGTAACTGTTCACATTATACAAAATTAATAAACTATTTCAATTCACAAATTAACACAAACAGTATTGCAGCATTGTGTACAAGTATGTGAAAACAACAAGGCAATTAATTGTATAACTAGGTCTACACCATTCGTGGCAGTTTTTCTCTCTGCTCTGTATAGAAATATTGATTTTTGCAATTTTTTAAAGCATTGATTTGTCAATAAAATCAACTAGAAGACGATACAACCAATTGTGTGTCAATGTTAACATTTATAACTGAAGGCAAAGGTTCTTCAACAAGTAGTAGAAGTAATAAAAGGTTGATTTAGAAGTTTACTCTGTATGGAAAATATAGAAACACAGGCCTTGTGCTTTGCCTCCCCCACAACAACATTGACATCTTGATTTTATAACCTTTATTGGGTCAATACTGGTAAAAACATACAGCTAGAAATCATAATGGAATGTTGTACAGAGTAATGAATAAAACTTCATTATCATAAATCCTATAAAATGGCTCTCATTAAGCTGAGTTCAATTGGCGAAGGTATAATGTCAAGTGGTGACTCGAACGATTATAGGGGCACTTCATTCACATATACGTAAGAAAAGCATCAGTATCAAACAAACTTCACCAAAGAATTTTTATCAAATGAACAAGAAACTGCAGTACGAATTAAAAGTACCTGATAACCTATAATAATGTTATTTGAAGCAACTAATTTATTGCAAATCTGAACCAAAACAAGGAACATTAAAATAATCAAGCTATGACACACCAACAGTCGATGTAGGAGGACATTTAAAATGAAATTACTTACCTTATTTAAATCTATTCATTCCAAACACAAATGGTCTAACCTCAAATCTAAAGTATTCTCAGCACAGAGTAATAAAGTGTCAATAAATGACGCTAATCACAAAATCACAAATGGCGATGTGCTTCTCCTGCCATCTAGACGCTGTATCGGAATTACATAAAGTTATAAAGATGCCGGTAGATGGACATGCTGTATGACACACAACAAAGAATACCACGGGTATTATATTCATACTAGAGCAAGGCGCTCCTTTCGGAGCTCCTAGGGGGGGTTTGTCAAGTTTATAAAACGCAACCAACCTTGGTTAGTCCCGAAGGGGAGTTAGTTTAGTGTTTTCAGGCAAAGAAGCCAGAAACTCTGAGAACACCAAACTGGAGGACATAGAAAAATTTAAGTAATTCAAATTAGAACCAGAAAAGGACCACAGTTCTGATGATGATTCTATTATGGCTTCGCAGTATTATTGCGGCGTGAGTTATTGAAGCTTACTCTTTACAGTGATTGGTGTAATAGGGATGTTTCACCATGTATCTTGTACAAATTGATTAAAATATCTGAGGTGCTTACTGCCTCTGAAACTTCAGTGAATTTCTACCAAACTACATGACATTGCAGAACAGCGTTTCTCAACCTTTTTACCCTTGAAATAATATTCATGTCTGAGGGAATCCCTACATAAAAATTATTATATATCATTATTAATAACTTTCTTTCTCTTTTATAAACTTAAAGTTCATAAGGAAAACATAATATATTTTTTCTGATAGCTGGTTTAAGCAAAAAAAATAACTTACGTTTTTCTCAAGTTTATTAACAATACAAAAAAAACTGAAATCAAACTGCCTATTCAAAAGACCTCATGCGGAGGTTTTCGTTCTCACAAAAAATTAACCCCGTATCTGTAAACACAAAAAATAAACATAAATAACCAATATCGTATATAAGACATAAACAGGACGAAAACAGATAATAACTACTGCAATAACTAAATCGTTTATTGACAATATTGAAAAGGCATAAGATAAATCAAGGTAAAATATCATATGAACAAATATATGTGTCAAGTAAATGTTATTTTTGAAGCCAATTTAGATAATAAAATTTACATTCCTAATTTGAAACCTGTGCTTGTCTTTTGGTACACAAATACTTAATTCGGGGTCAAACTTTAGATAAATACACACATATTTCATCTTCAACTGAAAGGAGACGATTCCTGTCTTTGTTCTTGATACTTCATTCTGGAGACCCTAATGAAAATGTTTGACCGTGTAAAGAAGTGAAAATGACTGTAATTAGAACTGTTGCAGGAAGTCACCTGGTGGAGCGTCAGAGTCGTCGCATATGAGATGTTGGCAGGCCACAGCCAGCCCCTTTGAATTTGATGGCAAAAAAAGAGATTTGCAAACGCTCTACACGTAAGTATCGATGACCCAACGAACGTGTTCCCTGTGAACATCAGTCTCGTATCAACAGTTACATGCAGATACTTTGCGGCTAAAACATTACTGCCTGTTTCAATGCCAGGAAAGCAGGCGCACATTTTAATCATATGCATAATTAGCCTTAGGCAAGGAAACAAAATGCAAGCACAAACATTACGAAAGCAAATTTGTGCAGGACACCAATAAAATGTAAGGGGTCTGTAAGCTAAAGTATTGCAAAAGCTAAGAACTAACATATTTTGACAAGTACAATTTTCCTTGACTCTTGTATGACCTGCATCAAAAACTAAGTAGTTTACTGGAACTGTCACAGGCATTAGAAATACTAATTCTCATAGCATGTTTAATTAGAATGTTTTAAATGGCAAGTATAATGGGCCTGTCTTTTACAGTAAAATCGTACATGACAAACCAGACATTCCAATATGGCTGTCACTGTATGTAGCAGACGGGATAACCTCCCATCAGCAGCAACAGATCCCAATTTGAATGGTCGAGGCTCCAGCCACGGCGTAACTCTGTTAGCATCAGCAAAATTTCCGTTTTTTATATTAAGACCGTTTACCATTTCCAGCAATGCGCCTTGTGCACAGGAATGGTTTCACCTAGGTAGGGACGATGCTTGCACTTGCGCAGGACTCCGCCCTCAGTTAGCTTCCTGGTTGGTTGGTTGGCTTCCGCCAGTCTTTAGCGAATGGTGTTGTGAGCTGGTGGTGTATAAAGTGTTCCTAAAACAATGTACTTTTATATTCAGAGAAAACCTTTTCTGCAATCTTCTATTGAATTCTTTATTCTCCTGCTCTTAACAAAGGGTGAGACATGGATTTCCTATTTATTATTAATATTATTATTTCGTTATCTTGAGAGGTTGTATGTGATTTTTAAGCATTAAAATGATAGCAGCGACACACGTCGGCCACATCAACGAAGTTACTTGAATTCCGGCTAACCTAACAGCTGATACGGACTTACGACCGGGTCACTTGTCATATTCAGAAATTGTTAATTGTTTTCAGTCTTTAATTTTTCGTCTAGCGGAAAGTTTCTGTTGAGTGAACAGCTTAATTTCTCAGGATCGTTGTTTTGTATTACAGATTAATCATTAACCGACTTGTATCCTGTAATTAAAATTTTGAAACATCTCCTAACAAGCTAATTATAAAAGTAAGTCGTTATCTGACACAGCCTTAATTTCTGTTCATATAAATGAAGTCTTCTTAATATCTTCTGTTAGAAACGAAAATCAATTGCAGTGCAAACACAAACAGCCAAAGCACCTGCGTTTTGTGTGTGACTGGGACAAAAGTTCCATAAGAAATATTAACTTCATGAAGTTGCAGAGAATTCTTGGACTATAAAATAACTCATTTTGTGTCTGTCCTCAGATAAATCCTACTGAAATGGCTATGAGGGAGCTAAAGAGCCTTGAAAATAACATTGGATGGCTGGCAGCAGACAGTAAGTGTCGTTTAATTCTGTGCATGCAGTAAATTGTGGAGTACAGTCTGTAAATCTCATCAGTATGATGTTATGTCAATTATGATGCTTATGCATGTCTTTCTAGATGTCCAGATATGCACCCCATAATTTCATTACTTCATTATTTTAAGTGATGTTAGCAAAGGGAAAACAAAAAGTGTTAAATGGACTGTAATAAGAATTCTCCACATGAAATCAATTTTGGTTTATTATAGTCACTCTCAGACATTTTAAATTTGCTGGACTTGAAAGAATCATTTTCTAGTGTTGAATTATGTACGTTTACTTTGCTCTCTGAGAGTTGAGACCAGGAATACTTAATTTTGTGTCCACGTGTCAGAAGCCATCTTATTTCTTGGGCCTCAGTCTCTAGTGACGAGGAAGAGCTCTGTCTGATGGGTCCCCCAGGGTAGACACCCCGTCCCTCTTTTGGCAAGACACAATCAGAGCCAGCCTGTTTAACGACGTCCTCGTTGAGATGAAAACACAAAACTGTGCGTCTCTTATTCACAATTCACATATTCTCTCTTATACTGATGTTACTGAAACCTCGCTCCTTCTTTACACACAACCACATTCAGATACGTCAACAGCGCATTTTATTACTTATGCTTCATATGTCTGTAACTATTCAGTAAAAAAAGGGTCAGGTACACTGGAGATAGCCATGTTTCTTTATATAATGTTGGCCATATTCTGATTATTATAGTTTTTATACATGGATTCCATCATTCTTTCAGGAAATACTCAGGAACACCAACATGAAAACATGCACCAGGCTCACCACCAGCTGCAAATTACAGGGCAGCCAAAAAACATCCAATGGAAGAGGAAGGCAAAAAAGTGCCAAAAAATACCAAAGTGCGCAAAAATACCAAGGCCGCCTAACGCCTTCATGATCTTCTCAAATGAATGGAGAGAAAAACTGGCTGCCCTGTACCCTGCAGACAGCAATAATCAGATTAGCGTGAGGTAAGTTGCAATACAAAATGTACTTCATGACAATTACGTGTTAATAATTTAATGTGCAGAGCATTCGTGAATGACAGATTGTCTTCAAAGATATTCGAATTCAGCGGACATGTATGATCGTTGCACGCAAGTTAACAATTATAAACATGGTGACAGTGCGAACCTGTAAAATTATATGTGAGAAATTTCTTGTGTTCAGAACGCGCACTTAGAAATTTGTACTTCTAAAAGGGGGGGGGGGGATATTTCGTGACAACACTGATAATTGTGATGTTGATAAACTATGAAACCTAATAATTAAAAAAATATTGACTCTTGCAAGATTCGATTCACAAAGTCAGCACTTTAAGCTGAAGGCTAATTTGCTTTCCATTGCTGGATTATAAATTTATATTTACCTTATTATAAAATGAACACAGGATATATAGGGCAGTAGAGAAGTAAGAACTATTCTTTTACTGTAAAAGTGCAAAGATCCAAAATTGACAGAGAAAGCATGAGGTGAATTCGAATTGGATATCTTATTTCCCTTTGCTGAAAATGTTTTGATCGTCGAGAACAGGTGAAACATTTTGCACGCTGTCATACGTCACTGCCTTTGCCTTTATCCAGCTGCAACCCTTGGATGATGGTCCTGCAACCTGCCTGTGTTCTTACAACTTCTGCTTTTCTATTTGCAGACTTGGATGTATGTGGAAGGCACTAGAAGGTGTGCAGGACGAGTATTTTGACCACGCACGACAGGCGGACGCGGAGCACAAGAAGAAATATCCCGGTAAGTAATTAATTCTCTTTTAACCTCAAAAAGCAGCAGAAAGCTTCCAAAAAATGTACCCGAGAATTAAGAGGAGAATCACAGATTCAGATTTATTTGGAATTGACTGCTAGCAATCTTAAGAAAGAGAACTTTTGATGAGTATTTACTTTTAGCAACATATTTTAAGATTTGAGTCGATCAGAGCTGGAGTGGCAAGTGTCAATAAAAGTACAGGAGGTGTATTTTTTTCCTTATATTTTGAGATCATTTCCTGCCAAGTCTACACTGCACCAAAATCCAGAATTTAATCATCATCCTCAGCCTCACCACCGCAAAAACCCGTTAAAGTCTTAAAGTGACTTCAACCTCGATACAGAGGCAGTACTTTACCCAGAAGACCTCCCTTTGAAGCTACTTCGGTGTCATTAATTTTTGCTTCCTTTTAATAATCGCAATGGAAATATTATTTTGTATTATCAGGAGCTTTCACGGCGACTAATTCGATGCCAACGTTTCAAAGAAAGATACATTGTACTGTTCCTGTCTTTCTGTAATACAGTGAAACCTCTATCCATCGTTCCCGGAACTATCGTTTTCCCAGATGCATCGTCCGTTTTGTTCGGTCCCGAATACATCCCATATAAAATAATGTTACATTTTCCCGCTTCTATCGTTCCTCGAACTATCGTTTTATCGCATCGATCGTTCAAAAATCTTAGTCCCGGCCCACAATTTTCCCGCAATGATCGTTTCTGAGAATTTAAAATGCTGGGTTTAGAGATAAATTAATACCGAAAGACGCATAATGTTTTTGGAATACACAGTAGCGGTAACCTGTTATGTCGCCCAACCAGCACATTCTTTTGGAATGAGGGTCAGCGGTGCAGGGGTGATAGTTGGAGTGAATGGCGGTGCTCATTGTCAGAAATTTTACGAATTTAATTAGGGTGCACTCATATTTCGTTCCAGCGATGCCAGATGGCATGTGCAGTGTGAATTTCTTCACAAATGCTTTTATTACAAGTACAAAGGAAAGGCTGGCGGCACTTCTCATTCTTCTGGTTCATCTCGTTTCCAGCGGTTCAGGGTCTTCTACAGTTACGTTTCGTTGGGTTCGGCAGTAATAGTATTTCCATTCTTCCTGTTATTGTCCGCAAAGGGGGTTGGAGTCGTGAGGAAGAGGAAGACGACGAATGCGAGCCCGAAGCTTTGCCGAAGCACACGCTGCATTGGCGAAAGTGAAGTCGTTCTTTTATGCGCTTAATATTAGTGAACGTGACGAAGAAAACATCTTGAACGTGGAAAGTGCTCTGTTTGGTCTAAAACGTAAAGTTTCAACAAACCAGTTGTCCATTAAAGACTTTTTTGGTAAAAAGAAGTAACTTTGAAAGAGAAACATTGTTTTTTTTTAAAAAAAATTAATGCTTTCCCGCATCTATCGTTTTCCCGCATTCATCGTTTTTATTTCCCACCCCCGCCGAAAACGATGCATCGAGGTTTCACTGTATATGATTTATGAATGTCGCTGATTTTCCTTCTCTGATGTCAAATCACACGATCACAAGCGACCGTTAATGGAATGCTGTGACCTGAATGTCATTCTTTCTGATTTCAGATTACTCCTACATCCCAAATGAGGTCCGCAAACAAAAGCGCCTCCGGGAGCGGGCCCGTGATAGGAAATTGAGACGCTCTAGACGCCAGTCAGGGAAGCGACGCCCCACCACCGCGCAGAACAGCAGCGCCCTTCCCCTCCCTGTCCAGGAACATCAATGGGGAGGATTCCCAGCCACACAAGTTGTCGCTTCGTCAGAGGTAAGTCGTCGTCATTACTATATGGACGAACTCACTCGCCTGCCATCTGCCGTCATGTTGAAGCCTGTAATTTATACAAGAGTCCATGTATACAGAACAAGTCCAGTGTCTTTCACCGTGAGCTTCGTCACAAATCCCTTCACAACCTGGATCCTAAGAGATCGCGTACCACGAGATATTCGCCGCATGTGTTTCCATACTTGTTACCCATAATTCCAGTTCCAATTCTGATTAAAATGTTTACTTCCTTTCCAGATTCCTGAGCCAATAATAAATCTCAGTGAAATTACGGACATGGATATTCAAGCCACTCTTGAAGACCTTTCTTCGTCTCCTGAATATTGCTCACCTAGTAACTGACTTGGATTCTGAGCCACACACGGCATAGCTTCGTTAGAGGTAAGTCGTCATCATTACTATTTGGGCGAAATCACTCGCCTGCCACCTGTCGCAAACACATGGAAAACAAACAAGCGTGGAATGTCAGAGGCGAAAGATGATCAGAGTAAACTCCCGATTGCCGCTGTTTGTTGGGAAGTATGTCTGCCCCTGTTTGTAAGAGCGCATTGCAGTTGAATTTATTTAGGAGATTCCACTATTAAAATCCCTGAAACTCTGCTCTAAGTTTTAAACATTAATTTATCTGCCTTTTTGTTTCTTTAAAAATAAACTGGCTGTGAACAGGAAAGATATGTTACAAATAGTTTATATTTACATCAAAATCGTCTGTCACATTTTCACCAGATCCCATTTGGAAAGAGTGCATCTGCAAAATATCCACATTAATTTCCATCGTACTATTATATCGCATGTCGTATCAATACTTTGTTTCATTGGTTGCAGCCCACTAATCCACCACTTTCTGAATTTCAGGGACAAAACAGAAGCAGCACAGCAGAAATGACAGGATCGCTGAGCTTCGTAGAGGCATTCGAGACAGATTCTGGTTCTACAGAACACGAGCCTTATTGTGACAAACAATTACTGGACGCCGACCTTCAGCTGTTTATTAATGATGAGGTTAGTGTCAACTCTCCTTTGGATTACAACAATTACGTGGGCTGAACACTGATTCGTGAAAGCATTTGACCTATTTCCAACCCTCCAGAAAGTAAAGTAAAGTTTGTCCCACTATACGCCATGTAGGCGTTTGGGGTGAGTGGAGGTATAGCTCCTCTCTTCCTTGACCTCAGCACTAGATGGGGGTGAGAGGTCAGCATAACGCCCCGGCCGGCTTTACCCCCCGGGAAAGGACCCGTTGTATAGGAGGCTGGGTGGGCCCCAGAGCCGGTCTGGACGCAGAGGCTAGAGGAAAAATCCTCTGCCCCCGTAGGGGATCGAACCCCGGCAGCTAGTCACTATACTGACTGAGCTATCCCGGCTCATAGCCCTCCAGAAGTTACCCCAAAAACTGCTGAATCAGGTTGAAGCCTGTAATTTATATAAAAGTTCCAGCAACTAGAATAAGCCCAGTGTCTTTCACCGTGAGCTTCGTCACAAATTCCTTCACAACTTGCATCCTTAGAGATGTGTTTCTATACTTGTTACCCATTGTTTCAGTTGCTATTCTGATACAAATGTTCATTTCCTTTCCAGATCCCAGAAATGGACGATACTGAATACGCTCCTATTTGGGAAGGAATCATGAAAATTCTTAATTCAGAAGAGTTTAGTACTTAAATACTTAGATTGTTTTTAGAAAATTTCTTACAAAGTTTTTTTGTTAAATCGTTTAATCGTTTTTGTTAAATAGTTAAATTAGTAATTTTTTGTAAAATAGTTCTTATTAAATAGTTAAATTGTTTAGTTTTTGTTAAATAGTTAAATTAGTAATTTTTTGTAAAGTAGTTGTTTTTAAATAGTTAAATTGTTTAGTTTTTGTTAAATAGTTAAATTAGTAATTTTTTGTAAAATAGTTGTTTTTAAATAGTTAAATTGTTCAGTTTTTGTTAAATAGTTAAATTATTAATTTTTTGTAAAATAGTTGTTTTTAAATAGTGTTTGATAAATAGTTAAATTATTAATTTTTTGTAAAATAGTTGTTTGTAAATAGTTAAATTGTTTAGTTTTTGTTTAATAATTCAATTATTAATTTTTGTGTAAAATAGTTGTTTTTAAATAGTTAAATTGGTTTAGATTTTGTTAAACACTTAAATTGTTAAATAGTTTCTAATTAAATATGAATTATATATTTAAGGATATTAAATAAAAAACATGTTCATAAAATTTTCTGTTGTTATTTTGGCAAAGTAATATTTGAATGAACTTGTCGCCCTCAGTGCACTAGTGGTTAATGTGGTCGCCACTGGACCCAAGGTATGCGCGTTCAAACCCGGCCAAGGTCGGTGGACTTCCTTCGGAGGGGAATTAAAGCCCCGGTCCCATGCCTTAGATTTAGGACACAAAAAAGCATGAACGAGATGTTTCGTAAGCAAAACTCGCTGGCCACATATCTCCTGATTCCTACTAGATGGCTCTAGCAGACAAAAATAAGGACTGATTAAAAATTGTGCAGAGGCAGTGGGCTGGTCACTCACTACTGACAAATGCATACTTCAAAAAGACCAGGAAGAGAGAATATTGTAACTTGGTACCACAAAACACGAGTATGTGTACTGAAACAATTAGTAATAATATTCTGATGTGGGGGAACATTTTTTATTCCAACATTCTCAAGGTAACAAATGATCGCTGCTATTTACACTACATGACTGAAACTTCGGGCTCTGAATGCATGTTCTTGTAGGAGATCCAAAACAACCCGAAAGGCTCAAAATATTCATCACTTTCGCTTACATACGACATGCTTAATTTTGCCCACGGTTTAACAACACACCCCTCCACATTTGTCATATTACCAGTCAACTTTTGTTCTATGTAGGATTTGAGGTTGTGATGATGCAAGCAATTTTTACTTTTTATTTTATCATACAAGTATCAAAACCTAGCTCAGTGTTCTGCTAACATAAACAATTAGTCCTATTTAATGACCGTAATAAAATAATGCATATCCGGCTTGTCACTTCGAAACACAAGATCTAAAATCACAACACTAATAAATATATCACTTACACTTACACTTACAGCATCATCATGGTACTACAGACTAATTACTCCGTTCTGACATTAAAGGCACAAGTTATTTGAATACACAAAATCAAATTAACACGCTCTGGCATTGCATAATGCAAATAAAAATATTAACAAATTGTGAATATAAGAAAAAGAAAGGTCTTTACCATTCTTTTAAACACAACAATGGTTGACCTCAACATGAACTGAAGAAGAGGTGGATTGTACCAAAATCATGCACAAACTGGTATTTTCATAAACACAATTGCAGTGATGTCAGTTTACGTGTTTATAAACGGTGGAAGACTATTTGAAGTTTCTGAGTTTGTGGAAACGAGATAAAAATGTCATTCGATATCTTTTAGAAAAACTATTGTCAAGAACAACATTCATGGATAAACTAAAAACATTAAAATATGGGAGACACTACCAACCTATATAAAACCCTAAGAGTGAATGAATATAAGGAAAACAAAATGTACACTGGGAACTTTTGTTTTGCAATATCATTTTTACCCATGGTTTACAGCTTGCAAAAATCTAAGAAAAACTGATTTGCTGGCAATGCTTAATGTTTAAGAAGAGTTATGTACAGTACACGCTGGTCATTCTTTGTTCAAGGCTCCAAAGAAATTATGAGCTTCTTGAGATCGAACTTACATTTACTAGTTCAGCATTTAATAAAAGAGTTTGTAAAATTTGAGAAATATTGAAATGGGTCACATGACTTGCCTGCTGCCAGATCAAGAACTGCCATTTTGAGGTCATGAATAATCTGAGTTGCCCCTTGACAGAAATAATTGTACAGAATCTTTCAAACCGCTAGAACATTATGATCCTCTGCTGAATGACCACTGTTTTCAAAGGCACATCACTGGCCATTCAAAATGATTTGTTAAAAGCCCTCCATGAAGTGTTGCAAGGTGACATTTCAAGACAAATTCAGGAACCACCTAATATTGGATGAAACATCTGACTTTCATTTTGTCATGAGGTACATTCATGATAGTAACAGGTACTACTGCTAGAATCCTTTCTTTCTGTGTTCACACATTCTTACATTTTGGTTCATATATTACAGACAGAAGGTCTGGGTATAGATTTTATTCACAAAATAAGAGAAATTCAAAGTCACATGAAAAATGAACATGACACACTGTTCTTAATTTTCTGACAAAAACCAGGGAAACGAAGAAGGCAAAACCTGACATAAGAAATTCTGCAGAAGAGAAGTACAGAAAACTTTTCTACAAAATTATTGATAACCAAATCGGTCATCCATCAGCTTGTTTCTGAGGTATAGAAACATGAATTTTGCTGCTACTACATAAGTGAGAAATTTTACATACATAAGTTTAAGGCTGCCTTTCCTGAACAGCATATACAAAAACTGCCCGTGTATTTTTTACATTCTCTTCTTCATTAAAACCTTGAAACTAACAGTAGTCCGAGCTACTGATATTGTTGAAAATAAGCCGTAAGACTGAACGGGGCAAACCAACAAATTAAGCACACATCACACAAAATATCATTGCTGGGTAAAAACTCAGAGCACCGAGAAATAAGCATCCCAATCTTCTCTGTCATTCCAGCGCATGACGCACGACGGCACGAACGTTGTGTTTTGAGTCACTATATTCACCAACCCATACTAAAAAGAGAACAAAAATATGATCTGAGACTGTTGAAACCATAAGTATTGCAACTGTGCTTGTCGGCATAACTGTAAGTAGTTATACAGGCGGTTGAAATTAACAGAGAATGAAAAATATTAAGAACTGGTGGTTTTAAGAGAATAAAACTACTGAAAAGCCACAGAAACTTTTAAGATAATCGGAACTGAAACAAATGAGAGGCCTCTGAACCAGCCAAGATGTCCTTGGAAGGACATCTGACACAGTGAGGAAGAGACTGGAATGAGAATGGAGAAAACGCTGTGAGAACTTGTAGGGAGACTCAAGCTTCTAAGAAGCGATTACCCCCTCCATCGTCAGGCCTCATGATGTAGGCAGTAGTTTCTCTTAAGTGTAAGCATCTACTTGCACATTTACACGGCGTCAAAATCTGGAATACCAACATCGACATGGAGTTCCACTGTCTGGACACTTATGAAATTATAAAAATATTGGTTAATGGATGATGTAAGTATCTCACCTGGTCTTTGAATGGTGCAGCTTGAGGTTCACGTTTAGGTGTAGAAGCCAATGCGTCACTTGATTCTTGCACCATTCAATTCACATTCTGTTCACAAAAAGAAGAAAACCAAAATAACACCAGATGTCAGTTCCATGCAGTAGTTTGTTCAACAAACACCTTCACACTTCCTATGGATTGTTTGCTAACGACAAGTCAACTCAAGTTTGAAGCAACTCTACTTACACTTGGCATTTCACAATCAACAGAAATAACAAGTTCCTTCTGGTTATGTCACACCTTGTGAGGTGGCCGGATATAATATCAAATGATGTCTTGTGGGAGATAACAAATCAACCACCGATTGACGAGCAAATTAAGGAAAGAAAGTGGAGCTGGATTGGCCACACATTGCGCAAGCAACCTGGAGCAGTTGAAAAGACAGCACTGGACTGGAATCCGCAGGGAACACGGAGACGGGGCCGTCCGAGGAAGACATGGAAGAGAACGGTGGAAGAAGAGGCTATGGAAGCTGGTAAGTGAAGTGAAACGCTTGGCTGTCAACAGAACTAGATGGAAGGTCTTCACTGCTGCCCTATGCTCCACCAGGAGTAACAGGAAATAACTAACTATGTCACAGCTTGACTTTCATGCAACCTGCTGTTAAGTCGTGCAACTACTGCAGGTATATATATGACACGGTTGAGAGCCCCAACCACTTCATTACCCTGAGGACGAGGACAGATGTGGACCTCAAAACGTTGTTCTCCTCATGTTTTAACCACTTGATGAGGCTGACAGCCCGAGAGGATTTTATTGTAATGCAATATATTTAACATCACATAATTTCGTTCATTGATGTATATTATTGTGACAGACAACACATAATCCATTCCATAATAATAATAATTTTTGGTAGAGCCTAAAACTGGTTAAATATGGTTGACACCTGTAGCCATTTATCTACTAAGTAGCTTGTTATTTTCTTGTCAATTTTTCAAACACAAGTAATGAAATATCACTGATTGTATGAGGCAAAAACAAAAGGCACCAATCCTTAACTTTATAATTTGCAATGCATCTATCAGATACAAGCTTAAAAAGCAATGGAGGTTGTTATCACTGTGGTTGGGCGCTGCTTGCGGATTTCATCCAGAGGAGGTGAAACAAATGAGAAACTGCAATACATATTACAGAAGTCACATGCAAGCAGGCAAATTAATATGTACCGATATGCCCTTACTGCAGTGTTTATAAGACAAGACAAATGTTGTCTCTGAAAATATGATGAAAATTGTACCTTCACTGTAAAACAAAGACCAAGCTCACGAATATTTAAAAACTCTCTGTGTTGTGTCCGACTCTGAATGTTCAATACAGCCTATCTCAGCGTCCATCATCAGACCTCACTCAACTCGGCGTAATCCACATTATCAACATAAATTTATTAACGTATAATTTCAGGTCCTCACAGTGATGAATATGAAGATGTGTTTCTTGTGGGCTGTCATGCCATCATGTGGTGAAAGTTTACCCACATTTCAGAGGTGCTTGCTGCCTGCATCATAATCTCCCTGATAATGGAGGTACCATGCACCTCTGAAATGTCTGCAATCTTCTACCATATGACGGCATTACGTCCCCACAGGACAGCCACCTTCTTAAAAGGTACGTTTAAAAATTTTCAACAGTTTAAGTGGCCCGTCCCCTGCAGAATGAAAGGATGTCCAGACCTCAAATAGCTGGAAATATATTGGAAGGCAGGTGGGGTGCTAGAAGCGCCTCACTGGAAAAGTTCTAGTACGTTACAAAATGTCACACGTGGCTAATGTCTGGACTAGCTGAGTAAATACTCAGCTTCAAGAAGAGACTGTACTTCAGGAAGTTAACAACCCATTATGTTACTGATATCAGTCTGCAGTTCACAGTCATGACCATTATTTTACTAATACCTGCCATTTATATGCATTAAGCAAGTTAAAGAATAAGGCAGTGTGAATTTTGAATCATACCAGAGTTACAGTGCACAAATGTCAGCGAAGGCCTAATAAAAACAGCAAAATTTATATTATTATGTTACTTGAAGGCAATATGGCCCTCAGGTTCAGCACCTTTTCTAAAAGTAATAGAACATCAAAAATTAAACCTTATTCCCATGCAACACAAACTAAAATTTTGCAAATTTTTGTACTGACCTTGAAAGTGAGGCTGAGTGCCTAGTAACTGAGGGTGAGCATCCACGCCAGACTGGTCTTCATCATCATCATCGACAATGTTGTCATCGAGAAGCAGGAAATATGGCAGAAGTATCGCCTTTGCCCTGATGTCAACCCACGTGGTGTCCTGTAGTACAAATCACAAGTGAGCCATGCCTCATGGCTCGAAGTGGCCTATCTCCCCTCTCAACGTTCTTTGGAGTCGCTCGCTTCGAGGCCCTGATGGGACAGCAGGGTAGACAGTCTGTGTGTGTCCGCTGGGCAGCGAACGAGTCGAAGAGGGATAACTTGGAGACAGATAGTTCTTAATTTTTTGGTTTGACGTAGCTAGTCGTAAGCCCGACCGGAGCCTGAGCCTTGGAAGTTTGTTCTCTTTTCAATTTATATATATATTTTTCTAAATACATGTTGGTAATTTGGGAGTGCTTTTATTTGTATTTGGGTTAACCCTTGTGATAATCCTACGCCATACCACCTCCAGGCCTCTGGGATAAATTGGATTCCGTTAACGAGAGCCGGAATGGCTGACAAACTTTAATGGTATGGAACAGCGTGCTTATTGCAGACTGAAGCCTGGCAAAGCAGACACAAGTGCACCTCAGTTTAAAAGACCCTTCAATTATCAAGCAAGCATGTACAAGGATCATGAAATGAAGTCTTCTGTGTAAATACAAACTGTGCTCTTTGTAAGTGTTTTGCAATGTCGCATTTACTGGGACGGAAGTTTCAAGTTGTCTGCTCATGTATTGTGAGGTTTCTTCTGAAATTCTGACCTCCCAGCAAGTTTTGCAGTGTCTTCCTAAGCCTGTTAATATATTTTATTATGTAACTACTGCGAATGCTTCCAGAATTATTGCACATGAGATGTTTCATTAGGAGGAGCCATTCCCAGAGGGGCACAGGGCCTGGGTAAAGATCGACATCTGTAAGTTTTACTTTACTTAAACTGTACATGTATTCCTGTCTCTATCCTATGATTACAATTAAACTAATATGCTCTGTGTTTATTTTCTATCTATAGGGCGCTTAATTTGTCACTCAGCATGAAATATATCATGCTTCATAATGTAAAAATGTGGGGTTCTGAACACTCACCCCACCTTACGGATAGCCCGCTGCTGGAAACGTAAACCACATTTTTATTTACTGATGTTCAAAAAAATTATATCTAGAAATATTAAAACTGGACACTGGGTTTTATTATTAATACAGTAAGGTCCCAATTATCTGACCTTCGGTTATCCAACATTCCATTTTATCAAAGTGCCACCTCAGAATGTTTCATTTTACGAGCTGCCAACTGAGTACGTAGCAGAATGAATCACACTTCCTGACCAAGCCCCTTCTACATTTTGTGAAATCAGTTTCTTCAGAGTGCCTTCATAATTGGTTTTGGAGAGAACGAGGCGTTAGGAGAGCTACCTTCATCTCTTTCCTTAGGCTTCTGGATTGACATTTTTAATTATCTGATCATCCTTACATCCTGCTTAGATTTGATAATGAGAACTCTAATGTATTAGATCCATGAACAAGGCAATTAAGAACTGAAACATTTATATTTTACAGTAACAGATGTGTGAAAAAAACTTAGTGTTGAACGGACGCCTCTTCATTTTCTCGGTACTCGTTCTTCCCTTGCCTGAACATAATTTGGTGTCACTCACTATGAGATTTGGCACTCATGGTAGGAAGTGTTCGAGCACAATTACATCTGTTTTCAGAATTAGACTGCAAGAGAAGATTTAATTCATTTCTCTCCCATTAGAAAGTTACATCTCAAATTATATTCCAAAGAATGTTTCTCATTTTTGAAACTTTTATGATAAATGGCTATTTTAATTTAGGTTTCTGGATTCGCAAATATTGTTCTCCTACAATAAAATCTTAGTGTTTTTTGCTTTGGGAATCATTTCCTTCCCTGTCCCTCACATTGTTTATTCCCTTATAAACATAATTACTTATTTCCTGTTGGCCATCAGGTAGTTTTCTGCCTGGATTTTGTAAATGCACCTACTTCAGTGGCATTAAAACAGACAATATATATTAACTGAGTCTTTGTTAGGGACAAACTAATTTGTTTAGAACTTGTTTAAAAAACTTGCTGTTCAAAGGGAACATGGATATCCATTCTGTTTCTAAATGCCAAGACTCACTCAAATATCATCTGCTGGCTGATCTCTCCTTCTGCTCCAAAAGGCATAGCTCTTGACAGCATCTCGTGCGTCAAAACCGCGCAGCTCCACCAATCAGTTGCCTGTAAGAATTCAAATTAGGACAACAGCTGAAATGAGTCATTTTTATTTCTTCACTCCTTCCATCGCAGACACTCACAATGGCCTCCAGAAACAGAAAAATTAAGAATATGAACAAACAGAGTTCTTTATTTCGTGCATCCGATTTTAAGTGGAACATTTCTAAGAACAAACAGTTGCTTTCTTCGTAAATCAAGATGACATAGTAATTGTAGCCAGACATACACCATGCTGAGTTTTCTATGGTTTTCCTTGTAAATCTTTTTATTTGTAACTTAAAAGTTGCTTTCTTAATTTTACTTTTCAAATAATATTACAAAATCATTACATTTGACATTGATGCTCTCAGCAAATGAGTCCGCATTATTAACAAATATAATGAAAATCCGATCCCAGGTTCTTCAATGTGGTCGGACAGACGGCCAACTAACACAAACAAAAGAGCTAACAGGGGTATTTTTTAAAATTTGAGTTGTTGACATGCTATGATGACTCTGGTATGTACTTATTTCATTGCTGCAAGCTTAATTACATTTCTTTTCAAAAGAAGTTGTTGCAAATTTTGTTGTATACTTTAATACAAGAGGTGAATGTCACACTATATTTAACATTTAAATTTCAGTTTGTGTCTTAGATATTAATATCTTCCTCTATGTTTTGAAGAATAATGGAGCCAACATAAAAAATTACAGCTAATACTGTACTGTACTGTACTGTATAAGGAGCTTTTACTTAACAGATGCATTTATTTATTCGCCGTAGTTTGTATGGTAATTTTAATGTGTAAGTAAAAAACAAAACCACAAAATACGCGTAACTAGGAACTTGCATTTATTACGTACAGAGAAAAAGAAAACTATGCTAGCTCTGATAACATGGGGAACTCACAGCATGTTTCCCAGATAAAATCACCTACAGAAACTGCTTAATAGACCATAAGCAGGGCTGAATGAAGACTTTCTGCCGTCACACTGCTTGTTACCTGGCCAATGCAGCACCAGAAAATACATTTACTTCAGCCGTGCTTAACATAACAAATTACTACGGTAACCATTTAACGCGGCTAATTGCCCGAGAAGATTTTATTGATAACACATTTATTCCCGACTGTACCCAGCATGTTACAAGACTGCAGATTCAAGATACACATATATATTTGTACTTTCAAATCTTATCAGTTGTATTATGAATAACGAACACTCAGTTATACTTACCGTGCAATCTGCTAACTTTAAAACTTCGAAGGTAAGCGCCTACAACGAAATATTTCTTCAACATACATGAACAATGCCACTACAGCCGCCATAATAGCTCTAGACTGTTTGTATGCTCTCACCAGAGATGTCAGCGCGAACAGAGCGCGCTCAATTCAAATCTGTGATCTGTGAGTGGTCACATGTCTTACATACACAGCAATTAAATTAACTGATGTCCAGACGCCTTTTATTTAATAACGCACGAGTCAGAAACCTCCGGACTCCGTCTTCTTGTCAGGTACGAGATTCTTACTCAGCCTCAGAAACGAGCGACTGTCTCCTCGTCTCTGCGGACGAGAGGCCTCAGCAGAGAAGAGGAGAAATTTTGCTTCTTTTCGTATTTAGGTACAAGACGAGGAAGCAAAAAGAGCCTTAACGAATGCGCACGCACTTTTAACAGGAAATGCGATTTCGTTTGCAGTCTTGCGACGAAACTCAGACGTCCTGGACTCGCTGGACAAAGAATTCGAACGAGTTGTTCCCGAGGACTTTCCGGTGGCCATAAATACAAGTAAATCGCATGAAATTTCTGATATCATCAGGAAGTTTTATTTCGGAGATCTACATGTATCTAAAGAAACTTTTCTACGTTTCGTTGATATAAGTAAGAAATAATTACACGATGAGGTAATGTCACTGCATTAAATATCTCCACGCAAGAGATTCATTCCTCCGAAGCTAACAGCTGTTAAATTGGTAAAAGCGCTTCATCTTTAATAAAACCTGAACATTCAATACTGCGTTACAGAAGGAGACGAAAACTAAACTTTTAGTGAGAATGTTACCAACATATTAAAAACATATTATTCCTTGTATTAAATTGCTTTAATTAAGGCCCAGAATAACAGAGTTTTTTTAATATATTTTCTTTTTCTTAGACTTGTCAGATGAACAAAGGAAGTGATTTACTGACTAATCAAGTTTCGAGGGGCCACCGCAGTGGCGCCTTGAATCATGAAGGCAATGGCGGCCCTTCGTGACTAACAAGCAAGCAGACAACCACAATCGAAACTTAATAAGCTTAGAACCCGAACTAAATCACGCGTAACGTCGTACGTCGTACGAATTTTGTCTTTCTGGAAGTTCGTTGTTCGCAAATAATGACATTTTAGGTTCTCAATTCTGCGAGTCTAAACACGGCTTTCTTCCGGGCTACTGTGTGGTACACGCTTATCGACCTGTCAGAAGAGCAACCGACCTGATGTTGGAGGCTCAAGCACCTCTGAAACGCCGGTAAACTTCAACCAGACCGCACGGCACAACAGCCCAGAAGACAGCCATCTTTCGCACTTTGTTTCGGGGAACCACATTTGCACTTTATCGCCAGTATCTGGCTCAGACTTGAGTTCCGTGCAAGATCGAGGTGAATCAGTGTCGCAAAGAAAATTAACTCTGTACTCATTGCGCGTTCTTATTTCACAGATGTTTGGTTCGTGAAGCATGTCAACGACGCAGTCGAACAGATGGCATCGGTTTCCACCTCACCAGATGAGTTCTCATTCAGCGGGGCTTTCGGGAGAATAAAGAAGTTTCTAAACGTCGAAAATTTCCTGGGTAAGTTTCATCAAGTTATCATTATTCCAAAATGTGTTTTGCTTCTGAACGAGAGGAGCATGTCATTACCTCTCCGTTTCTACTAATTCTTTAGGGGCAACGCACGAGGACGAATTGAGGTACCTGTTTAACTACCCGCTGTCAGCGAGTCCGATCTTTCTGGGACCCAACGATCCTGCCGTGGTGACTCAGGACAGAATGGTTAAAATGTGGACAAATTTAGCCAAAAATGAATAAGTTAGAACAGCAAATTTGAAGTTGGACTTGCGCCGGAGACAAGTTAAGGAGGTAAATTCTGCGTCCTGCAGAGTTCTCCCACGTACCCGGATGAAAATTCATTTCACTCTGCATCTCTGAGAGTTTGAATTCTCGTGGTTTTGTGATTGTCACAGACAGTTAAGCAAACTGACAAAAAATATTTGTCGATCATTTAGTTCTTTCTCAGCGTTTACTAGCAAATCGTTTGCGGACGGCATTGAAAGCGCAGACTCACAGAAAAAACCTTCCTGCTGTTAGTTTCCAGGCCGAACCTACGCTAAATCTCCTCAGACAAGTCTGCAGCTATTGATCCCACAAAAACCACACTGATGATGAAGACAGTAAGTTCCTCTGAAGCGTCAGTGAATATCCACACGGTGTTAAAACCTAGACGAAAGGCATCTTTACGAATTCACCAGTCTTCAAAATGCCTCTTACATAGTATATGCTTGTCCAGTATTAAGTAGTTTGCACTTTCAGGGACCCCTCGCCAGCAGAGGACCCACTGCTGAATGTCACGTCGGCAGCGTACACCGTCGATGAACACTCGTACCTGAATATTGACCAGGAGCTGACCTTGCGGCATGACCTCAACAAACATTGACTACAGTTCTGGAAAGATCTGTATAAATCTATGCGCTCGTAAACGGTGATGTGACCATTTCAGTATTTCTTGTAGTTGCATCTGAAGCATTAAATTGGTTTGTGAAGCTACGTAAATATTAGCATGCAAAACGTTGTAACTTGACAGTTTTCAACACCGGTCCTGCCACCACAAGATGCCCATTTACATAATAAGAACTTCCACACGCTTAATTAATCGGAACGGTATTGAATGGAACTAATAATTTGCTTTTCTCTTCTAGCGATGTTAATTTATTAGCGAATTCTTATGCAGGTTACCGCAAAGAACAACGCATAGCATTACATCCGACCTGTCAAATAGGTACATAGATATTTCCCTATCGTACTTGCCTTCATTGACCTATTATGATCAAAATTTATGAATGTGACATTAGGGGATGACAAATAAGTATACAATTTTGATGGACAGTCACATGGGAAGAGGCCATTTGTTCAACGACATTGATTTTGATGAATTTGGATGAAGTTGATGGAACGACAATATTAAAACCGATCTTAAGGAAATTATGTTTGAGGGTGTGGGCTACGTTCTTTATTTTGCTCGGGGGCGGCGCCACAGAGAAGTCTGGAGACGCGTCGCTCTTTCGCTGTGATGCCAACGTCGTATGATTCAAATCAGATTCTGACTACCCGTCTATGATGTCCTCAGCTTCATCGGAATGATACCTGATTAGACGTTCGTTTACACTGCTACAAACATTTCCTGCAGCACAGTAACATCGGAATTTCGTACGCCAATGTCTTATCCTGTATTCTGGACCAGAAAAGAGAAGGAACGATATCTTCGCTTCGAATTCCCTACACCCACCGCAGCCACCAAAGTGAGGGGTAATAATTCCACCTCATACGCATCAGTCGCCTTCGAACAGACGTCCGGTTTCAACCTCAAAACACAATTTCGACTCAAAGGCCACTGTTAAGCCATTGTTTCCTACCCATTCCTGCAGAGCTCATCATCCGTTGTTTTGCGCGAACAAAATGCGTGGTTGGAAAACACGGACATGTACACAAGGCGCACGATTTGACAGTCAATGGTTTATGTACAATGCATATGCATCAGATTTTATGCCTGCGAGGAACACGGGACTTCTCTTATTGTCATATTTATAGACGCGACTTCATAAAAGAAAAATGATCATGGCCTAAATAGCAGATGGCGAACTCGGTTATGGAGATTTGAACTCAACTTACACTTGGCACAGAAAAGTGCTAAGAGAAATCTGCGCAGTTAGCAGGCAGAAATGTGCATTTAATCTAATCTGAGGTTAATGAACGTTTTATTTACAACTTCTCCGACTTCGTGTATCGTGTGAAATAAGCACACTATTTAAAATTTAAACGTTCTTGTCTGAACTAGTTTCGAAACTTTAGTGAATGACAACACTTTGTTCATTAGGTGTAATATTTGCTATTCCTGATTAATTTTCCGAGTAATGCAATCTGAGATTACGCAGATATGTACCCCATTTCTCTGGTTCGATAACGAATATTCTTCGAAGTCTTAAAACCACAAAGAGTAGAAGAAAAATTAATTTATAGTGTGCAGTGGCTTACCTCAAAGTTGTAGAGCTTAACAATTCGGTAGGAGCACACAAAGCAACGCGTGTATTTTTTATGATAACAAAAAAGGCTGGAAATGCATTGCAGGCGAGATACACATCCTCGCGTTGCTGATAACTACACTTAATGCAGCAACACTGCAGAGAAGGACTATGAATTCATTGACGGAATTAAACATAACCAGAAAACAGCCTGCACATCGCAAACCGCGTGACCCACATAACTAGAGAAGAAACTTACTTCAACGCAACTGTAGAGGTCGGTCAACCTCCAGTCTTGTTCGGACGGAGTTTGACTTGACTTGCACTCCGGACGCACTCTGTTCGAATCCTGACTGACGTAGGTACTTCCTGCACGCCAGGGCACTAATTGGCTACTTCCCTGACACTACCCACAAGCGCTTCTCCTCGTGTATTTTCAGATTCACGGCTTTTATTTATCTTAGCCAAGCCTCATTTGGCACTACATCAATTAAAACAGTTGATACAACTTCCAATTTCGATGTTTTATGAAGGCCTCGATTACGCATTGGATTTCGTCAGTAAACGGCGACCAGAACAACCGGAGTGGCGTCTCCGTGCCCGCAAGTGAAATTAAATACAATCGAACGGTTCGATTTCACGTTTCTCGCATTTCGCTGTTCTGGCGGCGATCTGATAGTGCGACTCGACGGGGCATTCGCCGCCACGCAAGAATGCCATCGAAAATTGCGACGGGATGGTCAGCAAACCCGCTTTGTATTTGGGAGATATCGATTTCAGAACTCGACTCGCATCTGATTGTGTACTGGCACAGTGCCTTAAATAGGCCACGACATCTATCATCCGCCTCTTTCCCAATGCATCATCCACGAAACCCGCTGTAATATTTGCTGCATATCTGAAGACGTTTATAAAGCGTTCGTCGTAAAATAAATAAACAAATAAATCGATCGTGTGTACGTACCATGAATTAGTGCGTTTCGCCTTCCTGAAAACGGAAAACAGTCGGCTTTAGAAACGTCCTCAGACCTTAGATTGACACAAATGTCCGAAGGAACTGATTTAACATCGATGTTCATCACAAACCCTTGCACGCTTCATTAACCGTCCTCTGTCGCCACGACCGCGTGATGCATCACGTATGATTTGAAGCACGGACGCCAAGTTGCACGCGAATTTCCGAATGCCAGGTCATATTTTCTTCCTTTGTTTCTATGTCCTTCATGGATTTCATTACAGTTTATTTGATTGCACTACAAGAAAGAATATATTGCTTACGAAAAATTTGTCAAGCATAAATTTAGACTGAACTTGCCTTGTGTTATAACACAGCAATATAAATCATCCATACATTTATCAACACCTCTGCCGATCGCAGTGAGAGGCGGGCAGACGCTTCAGTATGTATCGAAATATTTATACATCTCATGATTTGAGCCTGCTTTGAATAAAACACCGGAACAGAAATCCATCTTCCCGAAATACGTAGATAATCGATTTTTTGACTCAAGAAGGATAAACTAATTGGGAAGTTCAGGATATCACTGGACGAACGAACAAATTCGTGATGTTTACAGGCCAACTAACAGGTTACTTAAAAAAGGGCAGCATCGATGACCTGCGCATTTGCCCTGTGCGGGGATAAAAGAAATGCTCACAGAATTTGGTGCAGGCACGGCCGTTCAAGAAACGACGTTCCCGACGAAAAGCGCGTCTTTATTCAGCACGAGGTAAAATGGCTTTGTCTACATACACAACACTGTAAGCGAGGATGAACCTTCCACAGCTGTCAAGTTTCCTACTGCGAAGTTAAATTTGAGTACGTAACTGTTTTCTGAGTTAAGGAGCTAAAGGCGAAACGTAAAACGAAGAACGACAACAGGTTCAGGTAACACGGATTGTGTGATTACTGATCAAAACTGCGTAGAAGTGTACAGCAGTCAGCAGAAATATTGCTTGGAGCCTCGAATGTTTGAATAGATAAATATTTTCTCATGTGATGGTAAAGTTGAGTCATATTGTGATATAATAAATATATATTATTTAAATCTTGTCCGTCTAAATACAATAAATTCTTATTAAATATTAAAATATTACAATAATTAACATTTAAAATATTTAAAATATTGTATGATGTTCTTTATCGAAATATTCGATTTACATTAGACCATCATTTTTCACGACATGTTTCAGTTCCTAAAAGAACTATCGTCAGGTGTATATAATTATATAAAGATTCAAATCAATAATAACTTAAATACAATTTCTTAAATACAATTTCTATATATTATTTTAGCGTACATTTTTATCAGATGTTGTCAGATATCAAACGATGTTCTTTTCCAGATTTTATTCCATTTTAATAACATATTCGATGTTGTTCTGTATATGTATATCATGCTCATTATGACTTTAGTGTGGGCGAACGTTTTTGTTGTTTTTGTATCAGCCTGTAATGTAAATAATATAAAGACTAAATGAATATTAATAAAATAGAAAATAAAATAATATATTGAAATAATGAAATATAATTTTGAAACATACCAGAAATGAAAGTTGTAGAGGAGTTACATCTGTCTGGAAGTATTGCCGTGTTTGAACTGAACTGTGTTCATTATGTGCCGCAGGCCGTGCACGCCGAACGACTTTTAAAGGGTCTGAGCTGGGCTTCGTCTACGTCAGGGGTGGCCAATCCAAATGATCTTTCGGGCCACTTTGGAAATGCATCATAACTCCGCGGGCCACATATAAAATTATATATCCACAAATATTGTATTTTTTAATACATTGGTTTTCACTACTTTGGCCTTTATAAAATAAATATATTTTGTAAAAGTGTGATGAATCTCGCGGGCCGGAAAAATGTTCAAGGCGGGCCACATGCGGCCCGCGGGCCGCGGGTTGGCCACCCCTGGTCTACGTCATGCATGGGTTAATCCTTGCTGACAGCAAAGATAACCGAGGTGTTTCAAATGACGTTCGTCATCTGTCTGTCAAATTTCTCCGTCTCTGAAACATTGCACTACGGCGCCATCTTGTCGCCTGACAAGATCTTGTTGCATCTAGTCGCCGCGAAACCTTCAAGTCATATCTGCAAACAGTTTTTTATTGTATGTGTATTGCGTACTTGCGTATGTAGAATTCGTACCAGTCAAATTGTTTGTTTTTACTGTTAAAGTTTGGAACAGTTATTTATTAAAATATTGTAAAATATTTCTGTTTTTAAAAATACATTAAGGTCAAAGAATCAACATAAATTAAAACATGTGAATAGCCAGAAAGGAATCTCATATCACAAACAATGGCTAGTTTCTTAGTAGCCTGACGTGGTAACTAGACAAATGTACATAAATGATTGATGATGAATTAATATCACATAGTCATGCAGAATCAAATGACTTTTTAAAGAACAGTTATATCATAAAGACGTGAAAGTGTGACTGACTTCATGGTACTGTTCTGGCATTTGACTGGAAGAACAAAGAAAATTATGACAAAACTCTGCAAATTATCCAGACTGAGATCTGAACCAAATACCTCCCGAATAAAACTCAAATGTGCCACAGCGAGCTAACGTGCTCAGTACTTAATAAAAAAATCTACAACATTTATCTCTGAATTTACCGAATGACAGTCAAGCTTGATCAGCACTCATGTATTGGAGGTCCAAGGTCAAAATCTCAGCCTGGGGGCTGACTAATCTGACTGCGGACTTTTGGAGATTTCCTCAGTGTTTCCAGGCAAAACGCGGACACACATCCAGGGCTTTAGCGGGATTCGAACCCACGGTGTCAGTGACCAAGCGGCACAAGGCCCGCGCCTCAGACATGATATCAGGTTGCTTGCTTTTCTCGGCGCATCGCCAGCGCAACTTGAACAATATTTCTCCAAACGAAAGTTGTCCCGGACAACGAAGGCAGAAAAGACTGGAATGTACGAGGCTCGTGGTTTTCGAGGTAATTGATCTAAATTTACTAACTTGCTTTATTTTATGCTAACCGAGCGTTGTCTGACGGCGAAGTTTGATAGATAGTTGGTTCGATTTCAAGTGATCGTGAATATGAGATACGGAATTGCGAATTCCACTGTTTTTAACAGAGTCCTGAGTGACGAGCCATCCCGTTCTTCTTCATGATTTATATTTCGTTTATCGGGAAATTTAACTTCGCTGGAAAGCAATAATTGTTGAGACACTTTTTCCTCCTGTATTTCAGAAGAAAAAGAAGCAAATTCAATTTGAGAGGCGGATTAAGAATCTACCATGCTGTAAATGCCCAAGAATAGGAAAAATGTAGCTTTCAGTTTGAATAATGCGTCTGAGGAAAACACTTTCTTCCATACTGTAGGTTGTTTTATATAACTTACAGGCTTGCACATAAAATCAATCATAACTATAGATAGAAAATGGAAATACAATAGGCACACGAGGCCCGTGCAAACACCGTCGAAGTTTGTTCGCAAGGCGCATGCGTAATCAGAGTTTCGACACACGGATGGACGAACACGAAAATCCATTGGTCTGTTGCTTAAAGAGTTATACCATTCTTGCAAGGGAATTCGAAGTCACACGCCATCACCCAAAGGGAGATAGCAAGGGAAGGTAGGAGACAAGTAGAGAAAAATTCACAATAAAGAACTTATTGTATTTTACTCCTAAAATTAGTTAAATTAGTACGATTAGATCAATGCTGCTGAAATGGTTAGGTCACATCTCATCTCACATTTACACGATTCCTTTAATTAATTATCAATGTTTCACAAACATTTTCATCACGGTACAATTACGCTAACAACAAAGATAATAGCCATGCTTGTACGAGGTGCGATCGGAAAGTTTCAAGACTGCGCCTATAAAAACCCGTACACTTATCTCAGGTATTAAATTCATCCATCACGCTCGAAGTAGTTCCCCTGGGAGTAAACACAACGATCCCAGCGCCGCTGCCAAGCCTGGAAGCATCCCTGGAAATCTTTCTTTGTCAGCCTGTCAAGCACCATCTGCGATTCTGCCTGAATCTCTTCTATCGTCTCAAATCTCCTTCCCTTTAGCTAAATTTTCATCTTTGGGAAGAGGAAGAAGTCACACGGAGCTAAATCCGGCTAATAAGGAGGGTGCGGGATGACGGCCATGGTGTTTGAGGCCAAAAACTGCCGAACTTTGAGGGCGGTGTGAGCTGGCGCGTTGTCATGATGCAGCAGCCAGTTGTGGTTGCGCCACTTTGCCGGCCGCTTCCGTCTCACATCTTCACGCAACCTCCCATAGCCTATCCCAACAATGTCGCACAAGTCGTTGATGGTACGACGTCGATCTTCGTGAATGGCCTGCCGAATCTTCGTAACATTTTCGGGCGTTGTGCTCGAAGATGGTCGTCCAGAACGCTCGTCATCATCGACAGAGGTTCGGCCATTTTTAAAACGTGAATGCCACACAAACGTTTGTGCACGACCCATTGCGGACTCCCCAAATGTTTGCTTTAGCATTTCATAGGTTTCCGTAGCCGTTTTGGCGAGTCTTTGGCAAAATTTGATACACACGCCATTCCGAAATCGCAGGAGGGTCGGTGTAATGCACTACCAAAACGCCCGTAACTAAGAAACAAATGCTAATTCGATGATGCCGGCTGGCACACTGATTCACTATGAATGTAGGCCGCAACCCCTAGCGACAGAAGCTCGTACTACATCCGGTTCGCCCTCTATTGACACAGTCTTGAAACTTTCCGATCGCACCTCGTATGCAGTGGCTTAAAAGTAGTTAACTGCATGGAGCTGAGCTCGTAAGAAGTTAATAGTTGCCCAGCTGGTATAGAAAATTCACCGCCTTTCCTTATCGTGTTTACAACAGCCGGCCACGTGTACCCATCCTGAGCCACATTAAACCACTCCACACGAGCGGGGAACAAAAACACGCTGCTCCTCCATTCACATATTAAGAAAATTTCATATTCATCGCCCTGATGACGGAGGCAGTATGACCTCAGAAACGTTGGTAAACATCGACCAGACTACACAGCGCAAAAACCCAGAAGACAGAAATCTTCATACTCTGATGACGGAGGCAGTATGACCTCTGAAACGTTGGTAAACATCTACCAGACTACACAGCGTAACAACCCAGAAGACAGAAATCTTCATACTCACCGCTGTGAAAACATCAAATAATACAAGTGCATTTTACTTTTCCCCCCACAAAATTTGTGTCTGTTCCTACTCATGTTATCCTTCCTTACTTTTTTATTTTAAGGGATTAATTAATTTCATCTCCTATTAATCCTTTAAAGCTGCAGCTCGCCTACATAACTGAGAAATATGCTTATAGCTCGAGAATGTATACACCGATTTGCACAACACTTGGCATGGTTATTTCTTGAGACCATAAAGAAATCAAGTGAGGGCGAAAACTTTAAAAAAAAGTGTCCCGAGGGTGTTTTCCGCAGCTCGGAAAGTAAGTGCGATAGAAAAACTGGGCCTAGGTTTCATCGAAGAGGAAATTACAGAAACGAAGTCCAGAATCTCGAAAAGTTGTTTCTAGAGTGGGTTTTTTTGTTTTATCTTTTAAACCAAGTCGCCACTGAAGCTACGGACATGGATTTTCACGATTTGATGGTCGCGCGTAACACCACGAGCGTCAGGTCTTCCGCGTCAAAACTATCGTTCGCAGGCGGCTTGAACTGCAACAGGCCCGTACTCAGCTACCTGCAGCAAAGGATGAGCAATTGGCAATTAACGCTCGGAGTGAGGCCACGTTCTCCATTACACCAGCTTCATTATATTATCAGATAATTACATCCACGGCCTGCCTGGTTGGGGAAACTGAAAAAACTACATGACGCGTAATTCTGTTACGGCAGTAACTGATAGTGTAAGCGTCCCAAGATAATTGACGCTAAAGACTTAATTAAGAGAAATGTCTCACGCTTGCAGCTGATAGTAAGATGAAGCCACTAAATTGTAAATGAAGATTAATGTAAGAAAACATCAAGATTGTCACTTACTTATGCACTCAGTGAGTTAACCCCACTTCTCGCTTTATTCGAATTGGATTGCTACTCTAAGCCATCATCATCAATAACAGTACTGTAACTGATTTAACTCCATAATCCGGAATCTAAACACCAAAAAGAGCAATGGAGTCCCAGCAGAGTTGATACAAGATCATAAGACCAATTACTACTCTAGAACCGACTGCTGTCAAACCACTGCATCAATCAGAGTACATCAGCTGATATTCGCTTCGCTGAGCAACAAATTTTACGTCTTTTATAAAATACAAAAATTCAAGTCCCCGACACCGGACTCTGTTCCGAGACGTATCAAATCCACAAACTTAAAAAAATTCTTTAAGATACATTTAAAGATTATCACCCCGTGCCTCCCTTCGGGTTTCCGAACGTAAATACTATGTGTATTTATAATTTCCCAATTCGTGCTACATGCCCCGAAAATCTCGCTCTGTTTGACTCCATCACCCTGATGTAAGTAAGACGCCAATTATGAACAAGGGACGAGGTGGAATAAATATAAACACATGAGTCATCAATAAGCAATTTTCTTATGAATATTTGCACCATAAATTTTTCGAAGCATCAAAACAGCAGCAATGTGTCTGATCTTGCTTTTTACTCGCACAGCAATAAATCGGTTCCAACCTGGTAACAAAATGTTCAGTATGAGGGAATTTGGAAGCTTCATACCAAAACTTTGTGCAAGTTGTGAGGGCGTTGGGGTACGTTTAGGGTGGTACAGGACGCTGGGCAACGATCCAGGTCATTTCACGCTCCAGTGGGAAGAATCGACCCACGCCCTCCCTGTCTGTAGTCCATACTGTCTCCCGTTTTCACACCGAGAAGAGCCAAAAATTTCGCAACAATCTTTACTGGTGGGGAAGTCATACGTAAGCAGTCAGGATATGAATATGCGCGCGCGCTCTTCCTCCCTGCACTACAGTTTTGCATTCAATAAATTCGTAGGAGTGTAGCAAGAAGTAGACGCTGAGATATGTATTTTGTAGAAAAGTGCGTTCTCTAAAGAATAAGTTCTGGAAGGAATTTAAGTTTATAGTTTCGTTTTAACGTTTAAACCTTTATCTCTCATGCCCAGATTAGAGCCTGTACTTGTTTTATTTCCTACGCGAAATACAACTTCAGCCAACTCAATAAAACAGAACCTTTCATGACAAACTAAAATTTTCTCAGCTAGTCATTTATGAAACTCTAAGGCTCATCAGCGTGCCCACTTCTGGATCCTACTCTAAACCAAATTAATTCAGTCCACATCCTGACATCCTCTTTGTTTTAAGGCCCATTTTAGCATTACGTTCCCAACTACACGTGGGTTTTCCAAGTGGTCTCCTCGCTTCAGGCTTTTAAACTAAAATGCTGTGTGCGTTTCTGGTCTTTCTCATGCATGTAAGTTTGCAAATGGGGCGGGCGCCTAACCGACCGCTTCCCCGCCTCTATTTCTGATGTTTTGTTCAGCCCTGAATCTCCATGCAGTACATTATTCTACATAGCAAGATCTTATTTTTTTCTCAGCTTATCAAGGTCTCCGTATGGAGCGCAGATGTCGCATAGTCTCTGGGTCTTTAGAGAGGATTAATTTCTATAACTAGGGAGACCTAGGCCTTTGGGCACCCTGGACGGGGTTTCCTTAGATTCGGGTATTGCCACGTACAACGGTTGATAGGCCCAATAGCATTTAATAAGGATTACAATTATGATGGTCTTATTATGCGGTTATAATATGAACTTCGCTTAGATAAATTCTATGCAGAAGAGTCTTTTTACAATTCAGGTTCTCACGGCCTCGAGATTGAAGATGGCTGTCTTCTGGGATGCTGCACCATGTAGTCTGGTTGAGGTTCACCGATGTTTCATAGGTACTTGTTGCCTCCATCATCAGGGTGATGGAGGCATCAAGCACTTTTAAAACGTCGGTAAATTTCTGGTAGACTACAAGGCGCAGCATTCCAGAAGACAGCCATCTTCAATCTCGAGGCAGTGAGAACCTGAGTATAAAGGCGGTAAGACCTCCGGTAGCATCGCGTCCTTATATAAATTCGATTAAATCTGAGCATTAGTATTTAGAATCAGAGCACGAATAAATAAATGTTAAAACACACGTGGCTTAATAACAGGGTCCCAATAAAGAGCCCTAAAACGCAAGGCAAATTGATCTGATTTTTAAACATTTCTTGAGGACCGTTAAATTAAATGGAAGAGAATCGTTTACAACAAAGTAATTCAGTTATAATTTTTAGAAGCATACTGTCTTATTCCATTTGAATCAGTAGTATGTATTCTTATCCGTTGTCTTAAAAACTTAATATATATTAGTTATTTATTTGGCGACGCTGGTAGTAGCTCAGACTATTTAGCGCCAAATGATAGGATGTGGAAAGAAGCGGCCGTTTCCTTATTTGAGTTACTATCTGGCATTTTCCTGGTGGAACTGACAAAAATCACGAAAAATTTCAGTGTGGATTGCATCTCCTAGTCGAGATTTTAACCCGAGACCTCCGTAGTATGAATCAGATGCGCTGACTACTCGGTCACGACTTTCGCTCTTAAAACGATGGACAATGCTGAAAATATATGTCATGTCAACTGCTTATTTTTTACACTAAAAAGTGATGTTCACAGACTTTAACCTCTTACCACAAGGCCACCCCCAGAACTCCATGATTGTAGATAACAGAAGAACGTAGGGCTCACCTTTGCAAAGAGCAGAATCTTGATGTAGGATGTGTCGCTGTTTTTTATAAAAGAATCCTGTATTTTCTCAGTCACTTCACACAAACACGCGTAATTAACCGTCAAGTTCAAGTTGTTGTTTGAACTGAGAGTCTCAGTTTTACGTTAATATCACTTTTATTACATTTATTTGTATCTGGATATGAAAATAATATAATCGAAACTTTGTACGAAAAGTTATTTATGACTTGTAACTTATTTCGTAAACTTGTTGAAGATATATTTACTTGTTATCTTTTCACTGACAGTGATTTAAGCGTTCAGTTAGAATGGGGCTTAATTTGGCATTTGAATGCTAAAATTAAAAGACATATAAATCTTCACTCCTGTGTCGTTCCTTTCAGTCGACTGCCATAGACTGAAGATTCAAGCGTACACATATAACAAGTGTTAAAATAATTGACTGATAACAGTGATTAATTAACCACTGACACAAATCATTCACTTTCCTGCGAGTCCCTATTAAAAATAGTTATATATATATATATAAAGCATTAAATATTCACAGCTTTAGACATGATACTAATGTAATAAAAATTAGTTTATGTGTGTAACCAAATCTTGTTTCGTTCCAATCACTGGATAGGTTCCTTTCTATCAAGTTTCAATTAACCATCACATTAATATCTTGCATTTTAAATAAAATAATGTGGTTATCTTAACCACTGACTGCGTCGTCTTTGAAGCGGCAAATTTCAATATAAAGGCAATTATAATGTGATGTTTGCAAATGGAAACTGAATGACTTTCCTTCCGTGTGATTTTTTTCTTTTCATTTTTTGCACAGTTTCCCCGGCTAGAGCTGTTGCTTGTCTCAGTACTACCCCTGCCCTGGTAGGCAACACTCAATCCACTGCGCTCGCCTGGCGCCGTGACGCTCGCAACTGTTTCTCTCCCCCACCCTTCAGCACCCAGCGCCGTGCTGGCAGTGACATCAAGCGGCCAAGATCTTGGAGCTCAAATTTTTCGACAGACTGACCATGATTTTCGGATTGCATGTCATTCATCATTTTTACATTGGTTTAGAACTTCGCAGGAGGAACGTAGACTGATGGTTTTGGAGAGCAGAGAGCTAAGGAGAATAATTAAGAGTGAAGATGTGGCAGGAAAATTTAAGAAAGAAATACACGACGACAAGCTACATAATTTGTACTTTTCAGCAAACAGCTCTGTTTTTTGATATAGGATTTGAGACTTCCGCGGCGAATGCAATCAATAAAATCTTCTCGGGAAATCAGCAGCGTTAACTGGTAACCGTAGTAAACCGACGTTTCGGGAAAAAACTCTGTTATTTTCGATCAGTAATCGAAAAGAATGAGATGGTCGGAGCATGGGATATTTGATAAATTATTGTCAAAAAATTTTGACGAAAAATCTGAAAGGAAAAAGGCGTAGCGAAGATGTTTAATGAAGATGTGAAAGATGCATATCAACAATGTGTAAATATGGACCGACAACAATGGTCAGCTTTTATATGAATTCCTGCGTGCATTGTTGTATTACATAAGAAACTAATTGTTGCGTCACCTGTTTACTCGGCATTGTTGAGTTATATTACTGCCGTCAACAATCTGCTTTCGTTATTGCGGAAAGAGCTGAGCTGTGAATCGCGTGTAGAAGAAGTGCGTCGTAGACTAGATAATTTTGTGCTGGTAAAAACGTTTTAGAATATCACATTTACTTTTCTTATATAATAATTATTACATTACACTTCATTACATTACATTAAAGAGGCGTATTTACGTCCGATTCTCCGGAACCGTGGTTCCACTGTCAACTTTTTAAGTTCGATTCAGAATATGAAACAAACATGTATGGTTAAAATTTATGGGCATGAGTCTGGAGTTCATATAGCTAAACATGTGATGCCAGTTCACAATAGGCTGAAACAAAGTTATCTCTTAGTAGGATTTGAGGTTTTCACAGCAGTAAGTCTGAAATTGCCTGTCTTCCAGAATGTAGCAGCATGTAGTCATATAGAAGTTTACCAACATTTCAGAGGTCCTTGCTGCCTCATCATCACTCATTTCCCTCATGATGGAGACAGTGAGGACCACTGAAACATCGGTAAACTTCTAACAGAGTACACAGCGTAATAATCCAGAAGACAGCCATATTCAAGGTTATGTCTTGTTCAAATTGTTTTGGGTATGTTACAGATTAGACATTCTAGACCACCATTCCCACCATGAAGTAATTAAATGTACTGTGTTGTTTTTAGTCTATGGAGTACCTGTATATTTAACGCAAATATTAAAATAAAATGTCAAGTACTTAGTTTGATTGTTAAGATTTATTAACAACATGATTACGAGAATGTTTACAACCTTTATTACAACAGAGAAAAAACGTATTTATATAAGATTAACAATAACAAACCACATATTTACAGATTAAGATATTTATTAAGTGTATTATTTTTTATTAAATTAACTACTGCAAATCTTCTGTTCATTAAGAGAAACTAAATTATTACTGAAAGCAAATTCTGTCAAGCAGCTAATAAAACATAAATGACACATATTATTTAACAGCTACACATTAAAATTATACGTTGGTGCCCTGAAATTTGAGGTGGGCTGTTCAGAAACCACCTCAGAGACAAAGAACCAAATGCAGGGTTGATTGATTCTGGATGTTGTAATCTGATAAGGTGCGGCCATCCCCCAATTCCTTGCCAGCAAAGGTAAGTCGCTGCTGGTCAGCGGGAACACCTTCCATGTCCCGGAACTTTGTCTTTACATTCTCAATGGTATCAGATGGCACTACATCCAGTGTGATGGTCATCGCTGTCAGGGTCTTTAGCTCTACAATTCTTGCAACTAAGTAGACGCGTTGATAATTGGATAGTGCTTCCTATATATATATAAAAAAACAGATGTGATATTCTATCAGTATAAGAAAGATTATAAATGCTTTCACAAAGATACTTAAACAAAAAGCTATCATACAGACCTCCAAATCACAAAACATTCCAGAAAAATATAAGGCAGAACGTTTGGAACAAAGGAAGAACAATAATTATACCAGTCTGGTCAACTTCCTTTTAATTTCCTATTCTGTCTTGAAGGGGGGAGTGAGATCACTAATACCGGGTCTACAATTTATGACAGTCGGGGCGTGCTTGCATTGCGTGGTCGGCCAGCGCTGTGTTGACGTGGGCGGCACTAGTGCGCGTTTAGTATGCATTCATTCAAGATGTATGTCACATCACAAACTGTTACAGCATCATATTTTATTTTAATAATACCATTTTCAGGAATGCCTTCTTCATGCAGAGCAATACTGAATTCATTACATTAACAGAAGATAGAATGTTAATGTAAGAACACAATAATGACATCAGTCGCTAAAGCAGTGTTCCTCAGTGGGACTCCATGAACCCTGCATACCTTAGGGGTCTGCAAGTTAAACAGATTCTGCTCTTTTATTTTCTGATATATTGCTGCAAAGTTTAATCTTCCTTTTATCACTTTTTTACTTCCAAGCTCGAATAGGAAAGGCGTTACAAAAAACTACATCTTCCATAAAAATTTTAGTAGTATAAATTAGATGTAATCAAAATATATGGCAATGTTTGTGAAGGGGTGCATGATAACAAATTGGTTGGTGAGGGGAGGGATGGATCTAGAGTTCCAGAAAGGTTGATGAGCACTGTGCTACGTGATTAAATCCAGTGAATACAGCAGAGGACCAGTGGATAGGGTGGCCTCTAAGTAAAATGATGTCATGCAAATTTTATGAAAATCGATGTCTATAATATTGATGTCTATGATGGAATGCAGATGAAACAAGCAGCCAAGTACCAGAGTTGAAGAAATACAATTTCTTCAGAAATGTAAAATGCAATGCAAAGGGGTAAAGAAAATTCCCTGAAATTTGAAACTGGTACTAAAATAATTCATGCCTGCAAACTTTGACACAAGCAGTGAGAGTGGGGAATATTAGGTTCACTGCACAGAAAGCCTCATTTCTGCACGCCCTTTAGTTCACTTGTGGTGGGGTCTAAATACCTGCATCTCTCAGCAGATCTTGTTTTTTATATTTCTGCTTGTTCTTCTTGACAGAGATGGCAAGAGTGGGAAGATGCTAGGTAAACTGCAGAGGCTCATTTTCACATGCACATTTACTCAGTTCTGGTAGCAGACAAAAGTCACGTGTATCGCAAGAATTATGGATTTAGTTCTTTCGAAGATGTCCCAGTGAAAAAATCGCAATGAACAATGCAATAATTTGTATCACCACTCACTCACTCACTCTTCGTGCAGGATATTGCACACTAAGTTCGTCGTAGAGTAGCCCATTTTCTTAATGGAAACTGAAGGTTCATTATCATGTTCACAAAAGCCTGACACTGGACTCTATCCTGAGCTAGCTGCATCCAGCTCCCTCAGTTGATTCCTATCTCTGCAAGGTCCATCTTAAAGTTATCCTCCCAACTACACCTAGGTCTTCCCTTCAGGCCTCAAAACCATTTCCTGGTAAAAGCAATTCCCCTCCCGCATTTTCTGCCCACCTTATCCTCTTTGATTTAATCGCCTAAACAATATCATGTGAGGAAAACTGGCCTTGAAGCTCATAATTACAAAATTTTCTTCAAGATATCTACCTGCCCTTTAGGTCCAAATATCTTCTGAACACTCTGTTCTCAAAGACCCTTAATCTATGTTCCGCTCTCAAAGTGAAAGACCAAGTTTCACAGCCACAGAGCACAATTGGCAGAATAATAATCTTTAGTGTTTTTATATGAGATGGGAGAAAAGAAGATTCTTGACTAAATGATAGCAAGTATTCTCTGAATTTAATCTGCTCTTAATTTCGTCATAAATGTCATTCTGATTTGTGTCGCCCTCAAGTACGTACATATTTTGTATCACATGACGCACTCACTATAGCTTGTTAATAATTAGCAGTCTTCCTGAATATTGTAGTTTGTTGCACACAAGAACTGGTGTCCATATTCTTTGCTTTCTGTGGATCATCCTCCACGAAATCCAACAATGGTCCAGACTACTACAGCACAAATGATTGAATGTGCGTGCAGGAATTTTAACACCAACTCTCCCAAGGAATGCAAAGAACAAATGAGTAAATGGGCATGTGAAAACAATATTATCTGCTCAGTGAACTTAACAATGCCCTTCAACTCTTACCACCTATGTTCACCAGCACAGTAGTTGAATTTTACAGAAATTTCAAGTTCTCAGAATTTGTTTACACTTCTTCATTGGTCAGTATCCAGTGGTGGAAACTTATGTAATGCATTCAAATGCTTTATATAGTAACCCTCTTTCACCTTCTTGCATATTGTAGTCAGAAATTTTACGACCATTTTCCAACAGCTTTCCACACCCAACTAAACTTTGTCTATCAACAGGAATTTGTTCCTTGTCCTGAATCATATTTTTCACATGTTGAATGGTGTCAGACGGTTTCACTTTAAGAAGAAATGAATTTCCATTGAGAGACTTCACAAAGATTTGCATCCTGTAAAAAAAATTCAATACTTCAACAACTTGTCATAAGGTAGAAAATCACAAATGAAAGTACAGTAAACCCTTGTCCAACATCATGGACAGAAACCTGAGGAACGGATCAGTATGTAAATCTTTGAAGGATAAACTATAAGGACAAAGGGTGATATGAAAAACAGATGTAGGAATGTCAAAGATATTGGGAGAGAACACAGGTGCATTTTCACATGTACACTTCTATGACATGTTTGCAAGGCTACGTAAATTCAAAGTTTCTCTTACCGGTAATGACTGTATGCACTTATTTTTGAATGTACGAGGTGCGATCGAAAGGTTTCAAGACTGCGCCTATAAAAACCCGTACAATTATCTCAGGTATTAAATTCATCCATCACCCTCGAAGGAGTTCCCCTGGGAGTGAACACAACGATCCCAGCGCCGCTGCCAAGCCTGGAAGCATCCCTGGAAATCTTTCTTTGTCAGCCTGTCAAGCACCATCTGCGATTCTGCCTGAATCTCTTCTATCGTCTCAAATCTCCTTCCCTTTAGCTGAATTTTCATCTTTGGGAAGAGGAAGAAGTCACACGGAGCTTAGAAAGGAAGTTGGAGTCGGTTCTTGCAAGATCTTTGAGCTCCTGACAAACGAGAAATCGATTCTGCTTCTGGTCCTCAGACAGGATGCGTCGCATGTGGAGTTCTTCCTTTAGAATCAGCTGACAGGTCCCTTAGCCTATCCCAACAATGTCGCACAAGTCGTTGATGGTACGACGTCGATCTTCGTGAATGGCCTGCCGAATCTTCGTAACATTTTCGGGCGTTGTGCTCGAAGATGGTCGTTCAGAACGCTCGTCATCATCGACAGAGGTTCGGCAATTTTTAAAACGTGAATGCCACACAAAAGTTTGTGCACGACCCATTGCGGACTCCAGCATTTCATAGGTTTCCGTAGCCGTTTTGGCGAGTCTTTGGCAAAATTTGATGCACACGCCATTCCGAAATCGCAGAAGGGTCGGTGTAATGCACTACCAAAACGCCCGTAACTAAGAAACAAATGCTAATTCGATGATGCCGGCTGGCACACTGATTCACTATGAATGTAGGCCGCACCCCCTAGCGGCAGAAGCTCGTACTACATCCGGTTCGCCCTCTATTGACACAGTCTTGAAACTTTCCGATCGCACCTCGTATATGAAAATTTGCGTTGGACAGTGGTGTAAGTTTATACACTTACCTTACCGCACTTTGCAGAATAATTTACTGAATTTCTCAAGGTGTTAGAATATAGCACAGCAGCAGCAATAACTGTACTTAGGGAAAGAAAAAATCTCATGGTGAAAGATTTATGCCAGTATAATCGTTGCATGTGTAGCACACGACATGAGGAATGAAACTCCGTCTTTAGGACGAAAGTATAGATATTTTTAGGTTATGTAACTAGTCTTGCGTCTCAACTAATGAAGTAACTATACTATGCAGAGATCTCGAAAAGCCAATGCTTTGTTACCCAAAAAATTCCCAGCCTGTAATATCTGTGCTCACTGTTGATTTCATAGGAGCCTCCAAGGACCCCTCTCTTGAGCCAGATTAATCTAGTACGCACCCTCCAACCCTATTTTTCTCAAATCTGTTTTTTGACGTAAATACGTCTATAAGGAACGGTCATTCGGCAAAAATGTGTTATGAAAAAGGGAAACGAAAAAAGGGAAACGAAATACTGTAACTTCATTGTTATGTTACTTAGAAAACCTCATCTGTTTACTCAGCATTGTTGTTACCTAGGAAACGTTACATTACATTAAAATACATTACTTTATATTACATTCATCTACCACAGACCCATCTTAAGCGTAACTAATTCAAGTTGATTAAGCAATGTTTTAATCAAAGTTATCTCAATTGTAAAGCATGTATAAAGGAAATATTTAGAATAAAGCCAATATATAAACTTCCTTTCCGTAAAGACGTATTTATGTCAAATTCTCCGTAACTGTGGTTCCACTACCACTTTTTCTTTATAATACTGACCCATCGACGCCTAGGTCTTTTTGGATCTCCTACACTATTACTATACATACCATTTTAACAATGTTACTGTACTTATGTTGTTGGTGCTTGCATGGATAAAATAAATTTAAAAAACATAAAACTCTACAAAAGACTCCATTATCATACAAAATGTAAGGTGGTACGTCTCCAGTCATCATAAAAACGTTCTTTAGAGTCGGTTACAGCCTAGTTTCAAGTCGCATTATGGTCCGATTACAAGTGAAAAAGTTACAGGATCATAGTTGGCGTTCTCATTTTTCACGTTTTCAGAACGTGAAACGCACAGACCTGGAACTTCGTTTATAAGCGTCCAGCGACTTCGTAGTTCGTCGGAGAGTGTTCCTAACAGCTCATATATGAGTGTAGGCAGGATACGAATTGATAATGCTTATTCGAAACACTCCGTGAATTTGAAGCGCAATAAAATCGTGCTGCAGAAAACGGTTCAATGACAATTCTACCTCAAATTGTTTAGTATTCATGACACAACAAACAAAATCAGATAATCGGACGTTGCTAATAACATGCCATAAATACAACTAACTGCTATCCTGCCTTAAGAACGAAGGTGGCTACAGAATTCCTCCGGTAGCCAACATTACAGAAGCAAAGTCCTCTGGATTCAACGAGATCTTCCATATGGCGTTGCTGGCATGTGAATGCTTAATTACACACCAACTCTCACGATACCACAGACAATTACAAATAATAATAATAATAACAGTAATAATAATAATAAGAATAGATGGGATAATAACAATAATAATAAACAGGAATCCCTCACCTCAAATTTTGTTCAATTGTAAGATACCACAGCACAAAATTATCTAGTCTACGACGCACTTCTTCTACAAGCGAACCACAGCTCAGTTCTTTCCGCAATAACGAAAGCGAATTGTTGACGGCAGTAATGTAACTCAACAATTCCGAGTAAACAGCTGACGTAACAATTAGCAAAGAAATGGAGTGGAATACGGTTTATTTGGATACTTATACTGCATGTATAAGAAACGAGAAAAGAGCCTTGTGGCATGCTCAACCAACATTGTTGCAGGTGCGGGTTCGAAATTCGAATACGTTTTCTTACATTGTTGTAGTCGCAGTGGTCATATAAAAGCTGACCATTGTCGGTCAATATTTACACATTGTTGGTATGGATCTTACACATCTTCGTTACGCTGTTTATGCCGAATGATTCTTACGTAAAGACGTATTGACGTCAAAATTCAAACAGAATTACTCTCACTTATAATTTTGTTACATTCAATCATAAATGTAAAAAGTGAATAAATAATATTAAATGTTTCTCTATAAGGAAATTTAAAAACAATGAGAAGAGGCATATGAAAGAATTGCAATTTTATTTGCCCTTATTTAAAAATAACGTCGACTTTTATTACACTTGATTAATTTTAAAAATAATTTTTCTAGGGCCCGGAATATTGACCCCATACCTCCTGAGCCAGGGAAAATGTTTCCGGGGGCCGCATGCGGCCTGCGGGACGCATGTTTCGCAGTTCTGGCGTATACAATGGTAGTGTATTTCCTCTGAAGTTGGCAGATCTCTCATTTAAAGGAGACTGGGATGGAAATCATAATTCTTATCTCTTTCCGGTTCTAATCCATGTCACAATAGAGATTCATATCGCTCTTGCTTTTAAAACCCAGCAACTGAAGATGAAATTTCTTTCTGGCTTGTTAGGTTCCTATTTGGTTCACATACATTTCCACAAGACTCACACACTTTTATTATATTGGACCAGAAAACAGATATTTAGATGAAGATTTCTGTCTTCTGGGTTATTATTCAATAACCCAGAAGACAGAAATCTTCATATTCACCGCTGTGAGAACCTCAAGTCTTACATAGATATTTAGATATAACCTACGTGGATCGGTTCAGTAAGAAAAAGGCCACATAGAACACAAAACAAGAGTGAGTATATATTTTCGTATATGAACACAAATGCAAAGAACGAAACACACAAAATATACACTGGTGGGACGTCAACTGGATGACCAAGAAATATTATAAGCAAAACACCAAACTTATCTCAGCGGACGTCTCAACCGGCGGAAGAATACAAGAAAGTGTTTCACAATTTTTAAATTAAACTGAATAATTGTAACCAGTGTAACATTTTACGCTGCTAATAAATAATGCAGTAAGTTAAGAATAGACCTAATGATAGTTATGTAATAGCCTAAATAGTAGTCTAAACAACAAGAGAAATATTGCACGAGTAAGCTTTCGGGAAATAAACACCGATAATAAATCCAAGAATTTGTCTAATGAACCTGCACTGACATTGTGGGCACTCTGCTAGTAATAAATAACCTACGCATTTTGAACATTTCAGTAAAACTCATTTCAAGAAAATCCACCGAAAAAAGAGGGCATTCAGGCAATTTATCGGTATATTAATATAATCGTCGATTTTTTTCAGTTTGATACCCCAAACGAATATGAATTGATTTTATCTACGTTAATTCTGAGAACTCTCTATTGCAGACGACGACATCTCGATACGTTATTTCTTGTTAATGTCTTTAAAAGCAAAATAATTTGCCATTCCATTATGGACACTGTTGGTTTACGTGTGCCGGCGGGACAAATTAGAGAATTTTAGTGTGAGCAGTTGGCTATAACATAGTCCTTCAGCCAGGTCATCGCTGCAAATGACGTACGTAAATCTTTGGACGTATTTAGCATAAACATTGCCTCGCTTGAGGGCACGTTCTCAATAAAGGAAATGATCTAGATAGGTTGTCTTGATAGATGATCTAGCTTGGTCGTCTGTTTTTGGTAGTTTACCGACGTTTCAGAGGTGCATGCTGCCTCTGTCATCTCCATGATGGCAAACCTCTGCCTTACTACACGGTGCAAGGACCCAGAAAAGAGCCATTTTGAAAAGTCACAACTTAATTTTATAGTTGTATTTTGTGTCTTATATGAACCCACAGTTCGTTCAAGAATAAGTTTTTTTTTGACAATTTTAATAATGAAAATTCTGAATTCTATGTGAATTAGTATGCCGAATTCCGCTTGGCTGACACAGATCTAATTACTCCTTAAAAAGGTTGCAGTGCACTCTGTTCACGCCAGATTTAATGAAGAAATGTTGGCTGAGTTCGTTACTGGATCAGAGGGACAGGTCTGTATGCAATTGTAAAAGTAAAGCGTAAAATTATATTTACTAGACATAAATCATCTGAATTCACTGCCTTATTTCATTCGTGGTAATGAATTCTGTGTTCCATACAGCGTTCGAACGTGGCGTTTTTTCACGAGGCCCATTTTATTCATTCAGATTGTTGCTGTTGTCTGGAGGAAGTATTGTGCGATTTTCCTTTTGCGTATTTCAAGCAGAATACAGACTTATATTTGTCACCTGCCATTGCCGAGGGTGAAAAATTTCCGTTCGTGGAGTCATAGTTAGTGAAAGCGGAGGCAAGTGAAGTAATAACTGTTGTTACGTGTTTCTTGCGGAGGGAATAAGTTACATGTTGCTTCCTCACAGTTTACCATTTTCGTGGCAGGTCACGTGATATCAACTGAGGCTTCCCACCTGACACTTTGGGTGAGATGCCCCACATTATAGAGGTTGAGTTGCCCTGCACCTCTCTCTGTGTTAACTGTGTAGGAACTGCGAAAAAGAATTGGAGGTCACGTCCGTCTGTCTAATTCGTTACCATGAAGTTGCCTTACATTCAGAGCTGCTTGGACTTGGAAGACGTAAAACGGACAGCGAAAAATAAGCAGACTGCAATTTGGACAACTTCTTGCTAAAACTTGGGGAAGCTCAAAACCACTGGTAACGGCGTATAAGGGCTTAAAGCCACAGGAACACATCCACTATCCCGGAACACGCATTTTCCATGTGTGAAAGACATATTAATATTGAAGCCGGGCAACTTCAGCCCGAAACAGACTCCCCCCATACGCCTTTGACTTCAGGCGAGCACGCGGAGCTAGAAAGCCACGAAGCGAATGAAAACGTAAACACACCACGTAAAATCCTTCCGAAGATTTCTCCAATACCTGCAATTCCTCAGAGGAAGGATTCGAAGCTGAAGGAGTCAGCTACTGTTTTAAAATCAGAGGATTGTTTCCCAAAAAACGTCTGAAGTTCATTAAAGAAGAAACGCCGGATACTAGGGGAAAACCAAGGAAACGTGTTTATAAAATAAATCAAGAAAACCTGAGCCGGAATCAGAAAGCAAAAATGATATGTGCACCGAATGTGAAGAACCCTATACAACAACAAAGCAGATTTGTGACTGGATTGTGCGTGTGGACTGTAATAAATGGCTCCACGAGCTGTGCGCTATGCATGGTGACTGTAGTTTCGGTGTTAAAGGAACCGCAAAGGAACACATACATGTTTTCATCTTTCTAACACAATTTCAAGTAATATTAGACTGAGTTCTGTTTGTTCATGGCATCATTGATAGATAGAAAGATAGTTCCTGTAACTACTAAGTGGAGCATATTGACTGCCAGAGCCATCTATTAGTTAAGCAGTGAATTAGAGTGACTTGAGTGAGAAATGGCCGCTGAATTTTGCTTACGAAACATCTCGTATCACGCTCGGGGACCACCGGCTACGGATTTTGACATCCTTAAAATTTCATCAACCTCAGCCGGGATTGAAACCGCAAACCCTGGGTCCAGTGGCGAGCACGCTAACCACTAGTCCACCGATGGCGACGCATGATTGCTAGTAAAACAATGTTCCAGTAAACAATTGGCATTTTGCAATTTTAAAGGAATGAAACGTGTTTAGTGGGGTCCGCAGTGGCCGCGCGGTCTGAGGCGTGGGTCTTGTGCCGCTTGGTCGCGGGGACCGTGGGTTCGAATCCCACTCAAACCATGGATATTTTTCTGTGTTGTGCTGTCCCGTGTACAGGTAGAGGCCTTGCGACGGGCCGATCACTCGTCCCATGAGTCCTATCGAATGTCCATAGATCAAGCAAACTAAAAAAAAAGTTTGGAACCCGTAAAAGGGTACCGGAAAATGTATAAACATTGTTAAACCGGAAAAAGAAGAAGAAACGCGTTTAGTAGCCTAGAATCTTAATAAAATATATGGGTGTTAAGAAGTGGGGTATATATTCTGAAAAATATTCTCACTCTTTACATCCGTTCATATATCGACATAATCAAAGCGTTTTAGGGAACTGTGAAAATTTTTGACGTAAATACGTCTATAAGGAAGGGTCATTCGGTAAAAAAGTGTTCTACTTTTTCGTTTCCTTTTTTCGTTAAACGTTTTTGCCGAATGACCCTTCCTTTACGTCAAAAAAATAAATGGAAATATTTAGTGAATAAGTTTGTGAATCTCAGAATGTAATGTCTTATCTCCTTTGAAGAATTCTGCCAGAGTGTGCTCAGTTCAAGGAAATTTGTTTTAACTCATCAATAGCATTTTCAATTTGGGGTCCGCAGTGGCTGCGCGCTCTGAGGCGTTCCTTGTGCCGTTTGGTCCCTGGGACCGTGGGTTCGAATCCCACTCAAGCCATGGATGTCCGTCCGCGTTTTTCTGTGTTGTTCTGCCCTGTGTACAGGTAGAGGCCTTGCGACGGGCCGATCCCTCGTCCAAGGAGTCCTACGAAATGTCCTTGGATCAAGCCAACGAAAAGTTGGGACTAATAGTGCTCATGCACTTGAAGAACGGGTCGTTCCCAGTAGCATTTCAAGTAGGTTGGTAGTCTTTCATAATGTTAATATCCAGTATTTTTTGTTTTTGCTGTTTATACTAATCAGGTTTGTGTTCTAGATATTCCCTCCTTTTTCCCAGCAAAGGTTCTACTACCGTGCAATGTCGATATGAGAAGAATTTATAAAATTTGAAATGCTTATTCCAAAAATACATGAATGCCAGTAATCAGTTTCATTACATTTCATGCACAAATAGAACTGTAGTTTAAAAATTTTTTCAGTGTATTTAAAAGAAAAGTTATGATGCATAATTAGTTTCCATCTGAAATGCTAACATATTCTGTAGTAAATTATAATATGTGCGAGTTCGATTGTAAAAATAAAGAAATAATTTTATTATTCTTATGATTGAGTAAGTTCTGCACCGTATATAATTATTCAAGACTTAAATATTATGACACGTAACTGGTGAGAGAAAATAACCAAAAGAGGATTTTCTGAAGTAAAGGAGTAGACTCTACTTCAAAAAAGTAACCTGTATAATTAGACTTAAATAATTCAGCTACAAGATTTTCTTCAGGAGGCCACATTTATGTGGTAACATTTTGAATATATGTACTCGCTAAAATTTTAGTTCCACATTTACACGAAATGTATTCAGTACTTACAACCTGAGTTTATAGATGTTTCTTGTTAGAACACTTTACCTGCCATCTTAAGACAGCTTGGCATATTATGTAAAACACATTCCTGTTGGCCGTGCTAAATTTTGAGTGTTCGTGGTAGTGAAAATGGGCGGGTTCTGGTTCAGTTCACGTTTTCCCGCATTGGTGCGAGGCCATATTGCGATAGCCAGGTTTAAAGAAATGATGATGATCTCCAGCTCTACAGTCCTGGATGGACCTTGGCTTCCCTTACAACAGCTCTCCATTGTTGACGATCCCCAGCTCTTGACCTCCAATTACGTATCCATAACTTCCTAAGGTCTTGCTCTACATCATTTATCCATCTTTTCCTTTGGCGCCCTCTTTTTCTGTCACCTTCCATTTTGGCATTTAAAATCATCTTTGGCATCCTGTCATTACTCATTCGCTCAACATGCCCCAACCATCTTATTCTCATTGACTTGATAAAGTTCACAATGTCTTCATGCCCTATAATTAAGTCAATTTCCCTGTTAGTTCTTATTCTCCAGTTCCCTTGAGAGTATATCGGACCATAAATCCTCCTGATGATCTTCCTTTCAAACACGCGCAAGGAATTCTCATTTGCTACTCTTACGGTCCAAGTTTCTGACCCACATGCAACTACTGGTCATACAAGTGTTTTATATAATTTTACTTTAGTTGTTTTAGATAAGATGTTTGATTTAAACAGTTGGATGTAAGAGAAGTAGGCACTTTTTCCAGCCATTAGTCTTCTTGCTACTTCGTTATCTATTTTATTTTCGTTGTTTATAGTAACTCCTAGGTAAGCAAATTCTCTAACGGCCTTAAAATTATGGTCTTCTATTGATGGGTTCTGTAGCGGTCTGTTAATTTGAGCAGGCGACATTTTCATATATTTGATTTTTATACCTAACCCCATAATCAATTATTCTTCCTGTAGTTCTCCATATAATTCCTTAAGAGCTGTCAAATTTCTTCCAATTAAGGCAATATCATCTGCATATCCATATACTTGTTTAGACTTATGAACAATAGTACCTTTCACTTCTATACGTTTTATTGTTTTATGGAGAACTAAATTAAAAAGCACAGTTGAAAGTGAATCCCTTCGTCTCACTCCGGATGATACTGTTATGGATCTGGTAAGCTGGTTTTCCACTACCACTTTTGCTTGTGATTTATTAAGTGTCATTTTAACTAATTTTATTAATTTATTTGGTACTCCAGAAGATTCTAGAGCTGCGTATATTTGTTTACGATTTATGCTATCAAATGCTCCTTGAAAATCTACAAAGAGCATATGTAGATCTGTTTTATATTCGTAACATTTTTCTAAAGTCTGTCTTACAACAAAGATCTGATCTGTTGTGCTCCTATTGGGACGAAAACCACATTGATATTCACCCAGAACTTCTTCTGCGTATATATTAATTCTTTTGAATAATAGTATTATAGATAAGATCTTATATGCAATATTTAAGAGAGTTATACCTCTGTAGTTTGAACATATGGCTTTATCACTCTTTTTAAAAATTTGGTAGACAAGTCCTACCCTCCAATCATCAGGCATTTGCTCCTCCTCCCAGATTCTTTTTATCAACTTATGCATTCTTTCTTTTAAAACTCTTCCTCTATTTTTAAATAGCTCCCTTTTTCATTCTATTTATACACTGATAAAAGATTCTGTCTTCACTATTTTCGTTCATTTCTTCAATTTTCTTTATCTTATTTTCCATCATTTGTCTTTTCTTTCTCCTACATATTTTAAACGTTTTCCTTCTGCTTTCCTTATACAATTCATACTTCTTTCTTGTTTCTTTTTGAAACATATTTAATCTGCATTTATTCTTTTCGTCAATGGCTTTTTTACACTCTTCATCAAACCAGTCTTGGTTCCTTTCATATTTCTTCTCATCCACTATTTATTCTGCAGTTTCTATCACAGCTCTTTTTAATATTTTCCCACTCTGCTTCCACAGTAGTGCCATCATCCAAGTTAAGTAGTTTCGTTGCCAGAGAGTTCTGATATATTTTTGCAGTTGTCTCCTCTATCAATTTATCAGTATCCCAACTTCCTTTTTATATTTATTTAAGGTTTACATGCGTCATGTTTGTGTTTTATGATTAAAATATATAATAAAATTCAGGTCAATACACAAACTTTATTTAGATGTTAAAATTTAAAATTTAAATGTTAAAATTTAAAAGAACATATAACAGCTATCAAACAGAATAAGGATCACTCAGCCTACGCAAAACATATATTAAACACGGGGCACACATATGGGGCAATAGAACAAACATTAGATATTATAAAAATAGTACAAAATAGACGCCATAGGGAAACCATAGAAAATACCATATACAACGTACACATAAACAAAATATTGCTTTAAACGACAGTAACCTATATTTAAACAACCCGATTTTTAACACAATACAAGTCATTGACTCAAGCACCTGACACCCTCTACCTATATATACCACCCGCATCTATACACGAAACCAGTCCACGAACAGACAGTCAACCCGAGCAGACGTAGATACACCACACAACACGACTTATGGTATGTTATTGTGTTCTTACTGTTACAAATATAGTTCATATTCCAAACTTATTTGCATATAAATAAATAACTCCCAAATTTATTACATTTATTTACAGAATAATCAAAACAAACATAAGATGCGTAAAACGGGAGGATCAGCGGAACACATGCTACAATAATGAACAAAACGGACGAATATATTGAAAGACATGCATTATAATTTATATCTTAATTGCGTCATGCTTGTGTTCTTCAATATAATAATTTTATTCACCGTCTACCGTTCCGTAATATCGGACACGCACATCACACACAACCCGATTTAAGGCATCTAGACGCAGCCTCCAAATTTAATGGAAGAAGCCTGAAGGTTAAACAAATAAAATCTAATGGGTAGAACAAATCAGTATACGCAGGGCAGCAAGTGCAACAGATTTTAAATTTTAATTGATAGACCTGACGATGATGGGATGAACATCGAAACATGTCGTCATTTTAAAATGTAACAATATCAAATGAAGAAATGTTATAATTTTATGTGATTTTAACAATCTATAAGCTTGTGTAAAGACGGTGAATAAAATTATTATATTACAATATAAAGTAGTTTTAAAAGACAACACCTGAAGATGATGCTTTGCATCGAAACATGTAGTGAAGTGAATGAAGGCGCTCTATTGTAACATCGTTATAGTGATGAATGACGCAAATTTAAATTTTAAATTTTAACATCTAAATAAAGTTTGTGTATTGACCTGAATTTTATTATATATTTTAATTCCTTTTTATACTTACTTTGTTTTTCAATGTGTTTGATAATCTATGTCTCAGCTTTGCTTTCACTAGGAAATGGTCAGAGTCACAATTGGGTCCTCTACGTGTCTTTACATCTGTTATACATGAGGCATGTCTTGACGATACTAATATATGGTCAATCTGATTTATTCCCCCTCCAGGTGTCTTCCAGGTTCCTTTATATATGTCTTTACGTTCAAAACATGTACTTTGAATAATCTTTTTATTCATGGCGGCAAACTGTCCAAGATATTTTGTTACCGATTAACAAGGCGACAGAGAGGGCAGCACTGTACACGGAAAGAGACGGAAAGCATTGCTACCAATCCGACCCAGCTTCTCAAATCACCAGGAAAGAGGAGAGGAAAACGTTCACTTTGGTAAGTGCGTTATCAGAAATACAATTCAGGATTTCTATATTCAGGAAAAAAGTGCCAACAATACCAAACTGCTACTCATTTTAAAGAAGAAAATACATTTTCATTGGGGACGTGGATTGTAAAGAGCCTGGGATTTAAGTGGAGAAAATTACAATCGAAACGCAAAATTCTGATAGAGAGAGCAAACATTGTTGACTGGAGATAAAGATATCTTGGGAAAATGAAGGAGTCCCGGTATAAGGGATATTGATTAATCATGGATTGGCAGCAACGCAACCTTTCGTGAATGCAGGCGAAACGAAGAAGTCATGGGCGTCCAGGCAAATGTGATCTCTGGGAACAGGCTTATCATGCTGCGTGTGGAGGAATTAATGTGTTTCTTCCTAACGCAGCGATTATTTATAAGGCTGGACGTGCAACTGGGGACTACCATGGTCAAATGAATGCTGCAAATTTTGAGAAATGGGCAGTCAAAAGACTGATTCCCAATCTTCCCGCTCAGTCAGTAATTGTCCTTGACAACGCACCTTATCCCTGTCTCCAGATTGACAAACCGCCATCAGCCTCCGCAACAAAGGCAGAGATGATTTCCTCTCTCCGCAAGAAAGGTGTGAACTGTAACGAGACCATGCGAAAAAACGAGCTGTAAAACCTAATTCTGCCACTGAAACCCAAAAAGAAGATCTACAAAATTGATCACATCATGGAAAAATGCGGCCATGCAGTTGTTAGACTACCTTCATATATGTATGAGCCGGGATAGCTCAGTCAGTATAGTGACTAGCTACGGGCTGGACGACAGGGGTTCGATCCCCGACGGTGGCAAAGGATTTTTCCTCTAGCCTCTGCGTCCAGACCGGCTCTGGGGCCCACCCAGCCTCCTCTACAATGGGTACCGGGGTCCTTTCCCGGGCATAAAGCCGGCCGGGGCGTGATCCTGACCACTCACCCCATCTAGTGCCGAGGTCAAGGAAGAGAGGAGCTATACCTCCACTCACCCAAAGGCCTACATGGCGTATAGTGGGACAAACTTTACTTTACCTTCATACATGTGCGATTTAAATCCCATTGAACTTGCACGGGCGAAAATAAAGAGAGTCGTGCGTGAAAACAACATCACAGGAGATCTGAGCCTGCAAAAATTACAAGTGACGAAAGATGCAGTGGCACTTGTGACAAAGGAAGGGTTTTGTGGACACACAGAAACAGTCGAAAGCCAATATTGGGAAAGAGACGACATCCTTCCAGATGTGATAGACCGTATTGTCATTAATCTCAATTCTGGCAGCGACAATTTCAGTGATACCGACACTCAAGATGACTGTAACAACAGTGTAGCTACCAGTGAGTACAATGTTACTACGCGTGATGAAGACACTGACATGGAGCTTGCACAGCCACTATAGAGTATGTAGTCAATGTTTCTGCTTAGGCAATAGTCTGATATCTGATGCCTGTCCAGCCTTTAACGCTTCGGACATCCTGCATTCATTGCACGTCTCAAGATTACAGCCGCGAACAGTAAGCCCATTTGTTTCTGTTTGTGTCGTGTAGCCAAATTGAGTGCAGTGCACGACGGAGATACAAGTTATTAAAGTGTGGAGCACGAGGCAAATTGGGATGGGCTGGAAGACTGCTTATCCTTCATTGGCTGGCTAGTTTGTGCCTCAAACATATCGCCCCTCTTGGCGCTTCGTTGTAGAGTTTCTCAACCAGTGTGCCGGGACGTAATCGTAAATATGCCACGACATTTTAAATTCAGTTCCATTTTGGTTCACAAGTGTGTTAATAGTACTGAGATTTTTTATTGACGTCATGACATTAGAGGCCATACCACACTCGAACATTCTAATTCCCTATCATCGATCACACGAACGCGTGACGTAGGAGGACGACACTTTGTATAACATTCGTTCTAGTACAAAAATGTACTTTCCTTTTGAAAACTAAAATGCTCCATAGGGCACGGCCATCGAGAAACTGATCAAGGCATTCCGTACTATGCACCAGATCAGTCCATTCCACACTTTAATTCCCTAAAATGTATTTTAATATCGGCCAAGATCCGAGAGGTCTCAGAACTTCATAACCAAAATTTTGTAAGCACTTATCATGTCCTCCCCTCCCCATGCATTCTACGTGACCATCCAATCTTAACCTCGGTTAGATCATCCTGATAATCCTGGAAGAGGAGAACTAACCGTGGAGATTGTCATGCAAATTTGTCACCCCCGCTCTAAGTTCATTTCTCTTAGATGGAAAGATTCTCCTCAAATTCACTCAGCCTCTGTTTACTCCTGAATGTGAGAGACCAATTTTCGCTCCTACACGAAACATTTAAAATTGCAGTCTCTTACGTTTTAATCTTTGTGTCTTTTGATAAGAGATGGGAAAATTGTCTGAAAAGATACACGCGCATTTATAATAGCGTCTCTTCGTCTGCTCGTCTTCGTGAGTTGGTATCTTAAAGTCCAGGTTATTAACTCTCAATTTGGTGTTCCACTCCTTTTGTCAGCTGAGCGACCTTCAATTTCTGAGGAAAACCAGTCCATGAAACCGGTATAGTGTAGATCGTTTTTAAGAATTAATTATTTACGATTCACTTACAATGAACTCTTTTGCAAAGGTATTTTTATTTTTTAGTGTTCTGTCTGACGACAGGTCCATATGAACAGGATCCTTCCATCCTTTTCTCGGACTGGGACCTGTTCATATACGTTCTTGGCAGATGATCCAGAAGTGGTTTGCCATTGCCTTCTTCTGTGTGTGAATGGATGCCACGGAGAAACCGGGGAAGCCCCGGGAGGAAAACTCCGTGTTGCCTAGACCACGGCCTTGCCCAACACAAGTTATAAATTCGGGCACCGCCGGGAATCGAACCCGGGACCCCGGGATTACAAGGCCAGCGTTCTAACCGCTAGACCACCGTAGTGTAAGAAGTAATTAACCGACCGAATACAGAAAGTAATATGTAATTTATGTCAGAAATTTAAAAGTGTTACGCAACAATTTTATTTTACAATTGTATTTTTTAGAAAATTATGAATAACAAGTTTGAAGTTGAGGCAAGCCTCACGTTTTTTTAAACTTAGAAAGGGAATGTAAATGTATCCGTGATGCTTAGCTAAGCGCCAGGACTCGGTCGTGACTTTCATATAAACATCTTACTAGGCGCAGATTCGAGATTCTCAAGGAGATGTTACAGAGGAACTTGTACTTTTTTATGTCGGAGGCTTTCCACCTTTTGACAAGAAAAATCACTCTTCAAGAACACATGAAAAGTCGTCGGTAAACGACGTCAATAACCTAACCCCATGCAAAAGTTTGTGTTCGCACACTGAATGGTGTTTCTTCCACCTCAGATTTTCTCAAAGCATTCATGGCGTTATTTAATTCTTAATGTTCCGGCAACAATCCGGTACATTGTAGTGAAAAAGGATATTTCGTATAAATTGTCAGTGTCTGGAGTTGAGTAATGACTACGACGTTTCGGATGTTAGTTCTTTCTCTGTCTTTAGGTTTAAAGAAACAATGATAGGAAACACGCAATCATTTCGTTCGGTTAAAGAAAGTATGTTATTCAGGATTTGAGACTTACGCGGCGAGTACAATCAATAAAATCTTCTCAGGCAATCAACCGCGTCAACTGGTTACCGTAGTAAACCAACGTTTCGGGAACATCAGAATCCTGTGATGGGTACATAGTTGGTTCCAGAAACGTCGGTTTACTACGGTAACCAGTTGACGCGGCTGATTGCCTGAGAAGATTTTATTAAATACAGTAAAACCTCTCTAACTCGGGGTTCCACGAAAATGTGTCCAACTTACAGATAGAGGGAAAGAGAAAAATCATCCTTTCAAATTGTGGTGTAATGACAATGTGGTAACAGTAAAGTATTATGGAGCCCTTCCCAAAAAGGAAATTATTGATAAGAAAAGTCAAAAGGGTAAATTAAATTTTTACAAATTTTGTTTTCAGTAAATTAAACTTGCATGGGTAAGCTCAAAGGGAAGGGCACCAATACTTTACGTTTACCGAAAATGCAATCAATCGATTTACTTACATAATCTAACTACTGTAGGCTTGATCGAATTAAGAATTAATGACAATAATAATAATAATCTTTTGAAACCCACCTTCATGGTTGCACATTACACCCCAGCCTCAATGAAATTTTAAATGTTCAGAACGTATTTTTTTTTAATTGTACTTACGGCATTAGCTCAACATATGATGTCACATAATTCTTGTAAAAATGTCCGTCACAAGACACTATACACTTTCACTGCATTTCATTGATGTGCTCAAAGTCTCACACCCTCAACCATAAGCTAATCCTCAGGTAGAAGGCATTCATCCGTCAGAAATTTAAAACAACAAAATACCAACTGTAAACGTTTCCCATAAAAGCAGTGAAGCTAAGTGCATGCATGCACCTGTCCAACTTACAACAAAAGGGGTGACCAAGTTCCAGGATAAGGGGTGTCTGGTTATGTAAAATTATAGGATATTCGCCGGTTCCAATTAAGTGTCTAGGATATAGGGGTGTCCAACTAGAGGGATTTTACTCTATGTTATTTGTTTCTGACCCAGTACGGGGGGAAGAACCCTGCAAAATTAAGACGTCTGTTTCTGTGTTCTTGTTCATCTGTTGCTGTTTGTGGATTGTGTTTACGATTACAATTACATACCGATAATTTGACTGAATTATTCAAAACGCCCTAAATTTTTCTTGGATCTCTTTGAAATAAGTTTGACTGAAATGTTTAAAATGCGGAGGCCGTTTATTGCTAGGAGAGTGCCCGCACAGTTAGTGCAGGAACATTAGACGAATGCTTACATTTCTTATCAGTGTTTATTTCGCGAGAGCTTGCCCGTGCAAAGTTCCTTTTGTTGTTTAGACTACATATTTAGGCTTTTATATAACCATTATCAGTTCTGTATTAAAGTTTGTGCAATGTTTATTAGCATAAAATGTTGTACTGGTTACATTTATTCAGTTCAATCTAAACATTTTTATTGTGTCTTGTGGAAAAGTAGGTGAATCAAATAGGAACCTGTTAAATCAGAGCGAAATTATGTGTTTAGTTGTTGGGTTTATAAGCAAGAGCGTTGTAATTCTCCGTTGTAACAGAATTTGGAATCAGAGTGAGACACAAATTATTATTTCCATCTCGGGTTCCTTCTTTAACGAGACGGATGAGCGAACCTCAGCGGCAAATACGAGGTCTGTTCAAAATGTATCGGACCTTAATTTTTCCCACGGAAACAAATTAAGCACGGAAGGTGTCCTCCGGTGGGGGCATGCGCATGAAGGTCTCCTACACCCCCCCCCCCCCCCCCACCGGAGGACATCTTCCGTGCTTAATTTGTTTCCGTGGGAAAAATTAAGGTCCGATACATTTTGAACAGACCTCGTACATTGGTTTTAGTAAGTTTATAAATTCGTGTCTCGTGCGTACGTGCTGGCCTCATGCTACGAGACTGAGTTGTAAGATTTTTGTGTTGTATTTAGTGTCTAGATAGCCTGTGACTCACTTGATCTGTCTTCGCCAGACTTTATTAATGCAAAAAGATGAAGGTGAACGGGGCTGGGCATGTAGCGCGCATGGGATAAATGACATGCACACTGAATTTGTCTCAAAGCCTGGGAGACCCAAAGGTAGATGTCAGCACATATATGGATGGCAAGGAAAAGTATGAGCTGGGTTCAAATGACCCTGTGCAGGGACCAGTGACGGACGCCTAGGAGTTTGTAATCATTCGTTCAGTGTAGCCTCCAACAACTGTTAACTTCTATAAAAAAATATTTAGAAATAAGAATATACAAAGCGGTGGAGATGTGTAATTCTTTAGATCCAGCGTGCTTGGATTTGTTAATTGGTAAAGGTAAATAAATGGCTAGTTAGGAGGTTAATTGTTGAAGCTGTGCCAGTGGAACAGTCTGGAAATTGCAGGAAACCCGGTGAAGAAGCAGATACTGGGTGTAGTGTTCCAGGCTAGCAGTGTTTATTAAGATAAAGATTTTCAATGCTGCGTGTGTAGTTGGTAATTGTGCAGACGCCCTTGGACAAAACACTAGCTTGGCCAGAATTAATTTTGTCTGTGTTGATCTCAATAAACCCAGATTAAAAAACTGTAAAAACGATGTCCAGCAACGGTCAACAATCAGCATGAATGATATGGCCTCTGTTCTTATCTCGAATCCGATTTGTCAGTCTCTGTCCCTTCCTCCCCTGCAGAAGATTGCATACAGCTCGCTAGTTACGCTTGAACCCACGTAATCACTGCATAATAGGAGATGACGCTTGCACAAATTTTATATTTTCATGTTAATAAGATTGTCATAATAATTTCCTACGGTAAGTTTAAAATGATCATAATAGTCTAAATTTGAGAGACTGGCGAAGTTGTAACGGGAACTTCATGATTTTATCTCTTACGTATTTTTCTTGTGCAGATATAGAGTAAAATGTTGGTCCCAGAGGAACATCGTAGTTGCGAACAGAACTCATGAAAACAGTTGAGATCTCTTGGTGCACTCTGGTGGCGCGACCGCTGTAGCAGCTCCAGGTACAGTGTCACCATCTACTGGTCACTGTAACAACGAAGAACACACACCAGTCTCACGGAAAAATAGGGACGCGATTAAATTGTTTTAACGCCAGAACCACGGACCCGTCGCCAACCACGGAGACGGAGAGACCCGCAGAATGTGTGTCAGCCCATGTCAGAGTAATGCTGATAATTCCCAGGACACTGAACAGGTCTGTAGTTACATCGAAATTCAGTCTGAGGCGGATTTTATGACATTTAAAAATTACTTAATTTGTACTGCATCTGAGAATTTATTACGTTAAGAAATCCTTCCGATGGGTGTCGCGGTATTAAGATAGTGCAATATTTGCTACGAATTAATTTTTGCTTGACTACACATTTTTCATGTTAACATATTTAATGAACAGAAACAAACCGGAATGTTTGGAGTGTTAATTTAGAAACTAGTTAAAAGCAACCCGTTAATTTGTTGAAGTAATATGTTTTATGTTCAGGATTACGCATCAGTTTCGTGGTACCAAACCAAGTATTATTCATGTCCAGCAATGGAGTGATCCAGGGCTGACAAATAAGCCGACCGCCATTTTTACCAGGGACTTTAATGTTTATATGAGAACCTCGTCAGCGAAAGAAGTCCTGCAGAAATGTTTTGTGTAGAGTGAACTTCATTTAAGAATTCTGACGTTGGTGACACTGTCACAGGTGTTAAACGTCTCAGAACTGCCACTAGGAGCGCTCGATCGGTTCAACTTCTCAGTTCTTCTGTCGTGTGTAGCCAGCGATATTTCGCTTCTCTTACTTTGTGCTAAAATGTTTTTTCTGTTGTGATTGCTGTTGAGTAGTGGAATGGAGATTGTGCATTACCACTTCCGCTGTTTTTGCCAGCGATTGTTACTTGTGAGTAAGAAATAAAGAAAGAGGAAGGTTGAAAATCACCTTCAAATTGGAAGATGCGCTTTGTTTAATACTGTAGTATTAGCCTAGTACAAATTTAACGGCGTTCCAGATATGGTTGCTGCCTCTGAAACGTCGGTAATTTTGTGCCAGATTAAACGGTGCAACATCTGAGAAGAGTCATGTTCATATTCGCCGCCGTGAGAGCCTGAAATCTCACCAAGCGGAAAAGTTAATTCCGAAAATTGCTTAGTGGACAAACAATGTTTCACGTTGCCTAACCGAACAGGGGCAGTTCCCACTTGTGTTGGAATGTTTCACTTTGCAGTGTATTCATGACTGATATTTCTTGCCTCGAATTGTGTTTGGCAGTTCACTTATAGAGCGGTTCTGTAATAAAATTAGCTGTAAAGGGGGTTTTGGGATGCAATTGTCTACCACAAATATAATGACTCATAGTAAACACCCCGTGTTTTAGTCTGGTTTCTGTATCACAATCTGTTTCGTGTTATTTTTCATGAGTGTTCAATAATTATGTGTGCTGACTATTGTTTGTTCTGATAATGAGTAAAGGAAGTATATCATGGTTACAGCAAATTACTTTTTCTAAATTGTCTTTGATTGAAAAAAGTGATGTAAAAAATCATGGCCGCCCTCTTCCGGACTTAAAAATAGTTAAAACATCGTTGAGCACGTATGGGTTTTCTCCTGATGTAAATTTACTTTTCATTTATTTATATTGTTATGTGTTGAAAAACTATTCTGAGTTTTCCCCCTTGCACAGCACTACCACTGCTCAGACTCACAAGCCGCCACTGCCTCTGACACAGAATATATATTATAAATATATAATAATTACAAAAAGTATTCACACTACAAAAAGCATAACATTTTATTAAAAATGTTTTGCTGAAATTGTAATTACAACCTTCATACTTTCAATATTTTATATAATTATGAAACTTCAGTGACATAACAAATATAGTTTATAATATGCATGCCATCCATACAAAAGATCTTATGATGGCATATAATATGTACTAAAATATGTAACCTTTGATATTTTAGTTTCATATTGTAGATATTGTAAATGTACATACCAAAGAATCTACCTATACTGTACCATTCTTAAATACTTTTGCTGTTGTCCAAATTTATCATCAAAGTTTCTACAGTCACTTATTACATATAAACAAAAATGTATGGCAACAGCAAATACAAATACACATACAGGCCATGACAAACTATAACGGGTTGAAGAAAATGGTGACAGTTATTTTCATATTTTTTAATTAATGACTGTTGCCAATTTAGTAACCCTTTGAAGCATTACAGCCTCAGGTTCAGGATTTGTTCACATTACCATGTTGCTGGCTGTTAACTGTAACATCCTTCTAGCTAAGCAGATTGAGTACTTTCTTTTGCATATAGCACAAGAAACATGTATATGATGCTGTGCCATGCAAGCCGGGATCCTCGATCAGGAAATGTTTGAACACGTTCTCCATTTTGTCATGTTGTCTTACCAGTGTTAACTGGAAATATATAAAAAAAACTAATTAAAATGTGAAATGGTTCTGAAAACGTTTTACATGATGTGGAAGGAACCCTTTTGGTAACTCCGTAACACCAAAGCCCACCAATGGACAAGATTCTGAGTTAGTTTCATATACCTCCCATCTTGCAACCCCATCTCCATCCTGGTATTCCAAACAAATATTTCCCAAAAGGTTTCCTCACTAAAATTCTGCATACATGCTTTGTCACTCTTGTTCTAGGTCTCATGCAGAAATAACAACCACCTCCTAGATTCATCTATACTAACAATAATACTAGGTAACCTGCATAAATTACAAAGTTCCCCAGTATGTAAACCTAAAATATTCATTTACTTCATCCTTCTTAGGTACATATATTTTATTGAAGACTTTGTATTCAAACACTTGTAATTTGTGCTCTTCCTTCAGTTAAGACACCACAGTTTACTAATTTAAAGACAGCAGAAAACATGCATATATAACAATCATAAAATCACAGTAGAAAAACACTGGACACTAACCCTCATGCATCGATGTCTCTCCTTGCGAACAGAATCAATGACGAATTTTATCCTTGCTGAAAGTGCATTATCTAGCACAGGCAATGATGTACGATCAGTGTCAATCTGAGCAAATGAATGAACACCAAACACATTCTGTACCCATTTCATATCAACATTCAGCCCAATCCACAAGAATAAGCGGATCCCATTCTCTGTAACAATGAACACAGAAGACACATGAAATGTTGATCTCAACAGACCTTATATTATTCTACTTGATCTGTATGTAGTTTAAATACATCATATAGATTTTTATGGAACTCAATATGTGAAGCTACCTCAAATTTGTACACTTTAGTTCCATACAATCAATAATACAGCAGACTCCCGATTATCTAGGTTAGTTAGGGAATATATATTTTCTTGGATAATTGAAACCCTGGATAGCCTACAAAATGAAAGGAAAACATGCAAATGTAAGAGATATGTAAGTTTATTTACAGACACACTACTTGAGTTTTGAAGATTTACTAGTAACAGAAAGGATTCTATATAATATTTAATACAGTTTTATTCAGTGTTCTGTCTGATGACAGGTCCATATGAACAGGATCCTTCCATCCTTTTCTCGGACTGGGACCTGTTCATATGCGTTCTTGGCAGATGATCCAGAAGTGGTTTGCCATTGCCTTCTTCTGTGTGTGAATGGAGTAATTGTTGGGATGCCACGGAGAAACCGGGGAATCCCCCGGAGGAAAACTCCGTGTTGCCTAGACCACGGCCTTGCCCAACACAAGTTATAAATTCGGGTACCGCCGGGAATCGAACCCGAGACCCCAGGATTACAAGGCCAGCGTTCTAACCGCTAGACCACCGTGGCAGTACATACCAATTATTTTTTAAATTAGAATTCCAATGGATAGTAATAACATTCTATTGTCACAAACTTCAAGCTTTAACAACAACTGGTTTATGTTAATACATCATTGTTGTATTTATGTATTTATTTTAAACATTCTAACTTTTACAATGGACTTTCTAAATTTTTAATTTTCATTTCAACCAGATAGAGCCCAGTTAACCTGCCCTGGATAATAGGAAGTTTACTGTACCAACATGGCTGTCTTGTGAACTTCTGCCACATGGAATCTATATTTATCTTTCAGTTGAGTGGAAGCAACTACTTAACTAATAATAGTAGAGGTGTGAAATTTTATATGGAAAAATCATAAACAACTAAAACTCTTTATTTTGAGATTATGTCTGAAAATTCTTCTTCTTCCTTGACTCTAAAACCCAGTTGTGGGTCTTCACTGCATCCTTTTTGGAGGTTTCCTAGTCTTTGAAGTGTGCATCTGCGAGTAGTGAGTGTCCAGCCCACTGCCTCTGCACAATTTCTACTCAATCCTGATTTGACTGATAGAGCCATCTAGTAGAGAATCAGGAGACACTTGGGTGAGAAATGGCAGCTGAATTTTGCTTACAAAACATCTTGTTCATGCTGTAAGTTTATGAAATGGGACTGCCGGCTTCACTTCCCCTCCAAAGGAAGTTGTGCTAATTTATTTTTACCACCCTTAAAAATCCATCGACCTCAGTCAGGTTTGAACCCACGAACCTTGGGTCCAGTGGTGAGCACACTAACCACTAGTCTACCGAGAGCAACAGTGAATATTATTAAAAAGATATAATGAAATAACACTTCAACCCTGAAAATGGAAGCAATATGTTCATCTGAAATGTTCGTAACTACCTACAAAACTACGTGGTATCACACACAGTGGGTTCTTACTCAACATGAAACTATTGCATACTAATACAGTTGTAATTATAAATACAATTACAATTAATTATTGTCTGCTGCATCAAAAAACAATGAAACAGTATCACTGTAAATATCTGCTGTTCTGCTTTACTGTTTGTTGTTCATGTGTCACAACCACTTAAAGGGCATCAAACATGGTACTGTGTGCACTGATGTGCTAGTACTAGTTGAGTATCCACTGTTCACACTGGCTTCAAACCACAGTTTCAGTACTCGTGATCAATAATTTTCTGTCACTGACTTCACACTTCTTTCTCACACCATTACTTTAACAACTATAGCTAGTCAACACAAATTCACTTTTTTATAAATCCAGCACTGTTTTGGTCAATTACACCACATTGCTAGTTGAGTCTACTGGTTTCTTGATATTTTGTAAAGGATTACTCAATCCTTTTAGAAGGCAGGGTGTATGAAAGCATAGATTTACGTGCATGCATCACTTTGCCTGTTGGTTACTTGTAATCTGCTATGCAAGACTGCAGGGGAAAAGGGGGGAGACCTCAAACTGCTTCCTGTGACATCATGGCAAATACTCGTCACATTAATATGCCATTCCTACAAGCCTCATATTCAAATACAAGAATATTCAAGTCAAGTATGATTTTTTTTTAAAATTGCCAACATGGATGGCACTTTATTACATTAAATCGTGGACCCTAATTAACATACATTCAACAAGAATGGAAGCTCTAAATTCTTGAAACATTTAATGATGTCCACTTTCCTTCAAATGCTTCTCTAGACAGAGGCTACCAGAAATTAAAATGATCATACTTTTTAGTGACCTGCTTGTATGATGCCAATGTTCATGGATTCTCTTCATATGAAAGCTGTTATACGAAACATTAATACAGTTTTCTCTCCTGGAATGAGTCTTATTTTCAAAATAAATGTTTTACATAGAGTAAGACACCACATTTATAAACATATACACCAAATCTCTGTAACATTCACAAAGTTTGGGATCTGTTTGAATCAATCAAGTGTTTATGTACTTGGAATTCATTTCAGTTTAAATGGGAAATGATTTTTATTTCCCCCTTTATTGTTAGTAGCATGTATCTATGTTATGTATGAAGGTAACATCATACATAAGATTTCAGGCTTTCACAGTGATAACTGATAACAGAGGCAGTGTGTTCCTCCACAATGCTGGTATCTACAAGTCCATGCAGCATTACTATCCAGAAGACAAACATCATAATAAGTACAATTCAATTTTCTGCAAAGTAGAAAACAAGGTTCTGAATTGGAAATTATGATGATACATCGTGGTTTCCCATTTCTAATGGAACTGCTACCAAACTCATTTTAGATATCTACATACGTGTTTAGAATTGTAAGTACTCACCTAACAAGTACACACCATCATCTCTAATGTTATCTGACATGCAGCGGATGGAAGATGGCAGTTCATCAGAATCAACATCGATGTCATGAAGTGGGATAAGTCGTGGGTAAAAGAACACAACAGATGATGGAATATCCATTATTGTAACTGCTTGCATTATAAAAAATCGGTCATCGATAGTCATGTCAGATCCTGTGATCAGCATATTCATAATTATTAAGAAAACACTTTCAATTTCCACAATAAATAGAGATACGAATGTGGCCTTTTAGTCTGAAGTTACATAAAATTCAAGTACCATACTTATGAGCATGGACTAAACCTTTGTTTTCTGTTTTATAAGAGAAATTAAGTTTAATCCTGATGATATATGATACCCATAAACCCACAATTTGGATATATATTATACCCTGAAAAGAACTCTGTGGGTTTCAGTCTCAAGACTAACATGACCTCAAGGCAAATATTCAACCATATGTGCATATTCTTCCACTGTAAGTCTACTATTCATTATGTAATCATTCTTTTGGAATGTTCTGGCTGGCTGTGTGACACCCACAATGTTTAGATTCAATACTTATGTGAAGCTGCAGTTTATAGAAGTCAAAAACTATAGAGTATACTATGCAAAACTGCTGGCTAATTATTATTATTATTGAGTGTTCTGTCTGACGACAGGTCCATTGCTCTGCCCAAAAAGAGCTCGCCAGTTTTCCTATTCTCAGCTTCTCGTTTTAACTCCTGAAACTTCATCTTCTTTCCTTGTTTCAGATCGTCGGTTAGCTGTATCAGTCTTCTTCCCAGTCCTCGCTTTCCTTCAACCTGGCCTTCGATGATATCACTCAGTAACCCATTCCTTCTCATAATATGTCCCACCCAGTTAGCTTTCCTTCGTGTAATCACCTGCAGAATGTTTCTTTGCTCGTTGACTCTCCTTAGGAATAAATTTTATCTGCACACTCAGACTAATTAAAGAAACTGAGGAAACATTAAAGACCACTCACTGTGCCCAGAAAAATATTTAATAGTTTACCACATTACATTAAACTTCTAAGGTAATAGAAAGAAAACATATCTATAAAACAGGGAAGGGAATGTAAGGTGAAATTCTGTAATTTTGTCATTTACAATTTAAATTCCTTCTGATAATGTGGTAAAACCTAATTTAAATTGTCTAGGTTGTCAAACAGGTGTTTTATGGACCTTATGGGTATGGGCTGTTAGTGGAACCAATAGGTATGTGGTGGTTCCGTACAGCTGTATTTCACACTTACAGCATGGCTGCCATAATATTACTGCACAGTGAAGTACTCTAAAAACATGGCTGGAGTAATATTACAGTGAATTTTGTTGTAAGTGCAGCCTGAAAAGTATATTATTGCTCATATAGGTCTTGCATTTCATTCACTTACCACCACATGCCAGTATTTCACAGATTACTTGTAAAATACTGAATACTGGTCATAACAGCTGTTTATAGCTTGGTTGCTTTGTTGTCATGAGATAAAATATTAAAGAAAAATGTTTGAGAAGGATTATTAAAGATTTTTAGATGAAAAAACTAATAGAAAGAGCAATTCTTTTGTAAACACTGATTCAGATAATGACAAAATTGTAGTTTGTGTTCACTTTTACAATGTAATGAAATTAACTGACATTCCACAATTTGCACTAATTAGAATGCCCTACATCACAATTTATTTTCTGTCTTCATTCAGTGGTTTTCTCTGGCCTGTTGAAAATTATAACAAATAGTTAAAATCACCCATCCCACAGAGTTACACCCATACCCACTGCACTAGCAATGTAAATGTTAACCTAACCACATGCTCAAAATACATGTACTAACCTCCTGAAACTGCATCACTCTTGAGAACGCAGTTAACATAAAGTCCGAACAACTTCATGCACTCAGGCAAGATAAGCTGTTCTGCTGAAGTTGGACTAGTACAGTTCTTCCTGTAGCAAGCCAGCATCTGTGCACACTGATTTACCAGGTTTTGTCTGACTGATTTTGGTGATGACTCCAACAGTCGGAACACAGCTATTAGACAAACCAAACATATAATATACAATAAAGGTCGACATTCAATGAGTTCTTAAGAATATCTAAACATAAATTTGAAACCAAACATAAATTATAAAAATCATGTGGTTCCATGACCTGGAGAAAATTTCTACTACAATGTTTAAAGCCACCTTCCAAAACATTTTGTAGTTTTTACATTTTTTCAATTAACAGATAATGTCCAAGAATATGCTTCAGTTTCATGACATACCTATGTCAAAACCTTTAGACAACCTTTGTCAAGAGTATCTGGCTCTTCATCTTTAGACCTGCTAGCTACACATAGCAGAGTCCTACTTGAGAAATTGACAGTCACTTAGCTGAATTGGAAATTCCCATTTCCTGTAACTTGGAGGATGACTGCAGTGTTAACAAAAGTCTGCCACCAACCATACCCTACAACTGTTTAATCAGTACGCATCCTTATTTTCTAGATCTTTAGCATCCAATTTAGTAATATTGTTACAAAAATGTCTGTATGTCCCTAGTGGTATCTTCACTTCAGGCTGTCTGTCTAACATTTCTATGCATTTCCCATGTCCAATTTGTATACTGCTTTCCCCACTTCCACTCATCTTACAACAATGACAAATGCTAATAAATAATGCATAACAATAAATCATGAATCACATACTTTGTTTAGCATTAAAGTTAATAATGCTATCCAGGTCGCAACTTCGATAAAAGTTAGCCATCTCTGTGCACGTATTGAGTGAAAGATTGAGGATGCGAATGCGTCTCTGACCCCCACATGATGTATACAACAGAGCAACCTGAATATACACTCCATCTTCTGTAAGCTTATCATCATGTTTGATTTCTATGGCGAGAGCCTGAAACACAGCAGCACTGTTAATAATTTTACATCAACTTTTTCACCCTGATGGTTGAAGAGAACTCAGATCTCATACCAATGCTTGGACTTTATGGTCTTAAGTTCTACAGTTACTATCGGACAAACTGGTAGGATGGGGTTACATTCTTCACTTGCAGAAACAATAAGTTAATGAATAAAGTGTACTAAAAATGCAGCACAAAGTAAAAATAATCACTGGCATTTTCTAAGCAGAAGAATAATTTATCAGTTTTTGATACTCCATACAACACAATATTTTTCTTATCTCACCCATTTTTATAAAACAGTATTAAAAAGACTTAACAACAAACAAAATACCATATACTGTTGGATATCTGGAATAGTACTACATATGTTATATTTACAAAGAATTACTTCATCATGTGAGGAATTTGGGGATTCCCAGAAAAAGGTCTTAAGCTTGAGAAGTAGTTACAGAGTCTGCCATATAACCAAATTTCACACAGATTTTGTAGGCAAGACTTGTAATATCAGCATAGGATGATAATGTGATTCACACCACCTTGGCAATTTAGCTTCAATGCTATGAAAACCTCAAATCTTACATCCACAGAATTTCAGTGTCACTGTCTGAATTACTAATATGAAGCAAGACAGCAAAACTAAGTGGTATGTTTCTACATATTAAAAATTGTCACTTGAAAACACACCCAAAATTTTAAACCAATTATACGCAAGACATTTATATTACTGCAGATGTATATGTAAGGACTTCCTCACCTTATCACAGTCAATACTGGCAAGCATCATTTCCGTTGTGTTTGACATAAAGAAATGACCATAGAAATCAGTCGCCCTAACACCTGTAGATGTGCGCACTCTCATGGCGGCATCAAATGCAACTGGACGACTCACATCATGTTTGATATCTGCTATAAGTCGTTCACCATCCACATCAGCCTGTCCAACATTTGTAAATGTAAACACATAATTATTCTTTAATTTATGACACACCAGAATGATAGTTTCACACTTTCAGAAAACCATTTACAGTAATGTTTTTTATACCAGTTTCATTATAGCATTTGACTAAAATTTCTATTAAGCAATTTACTAAATCTCAGGTTTTTAAGTAACAGTTCATATACCTTAAAATTTGAGTACTTGTAGATTTCTCCGCCAGTCAATCTTGATACTTGACCAATGGTGGCCAAGTCAATGTAAGAATTGTTGAATATAAACAGATCGACACTGCATCCAGCAGCAACACATTCCTCGCCCAGGTGGCTGTACACACACCCCTGTGGTGCTGAATTAATCATAAATGTTAGTTTACTCAACCATGAATCATTGTTCAACTCAAAGTCCAAATTTCAGGCAGTTCACCAAAGAAATGGTGAGTCTTTAATCCTCAACTGCCAAAAGAGTAAAAAATACCCCACTCATATTCCCTGCATTAGTTTTTATCATATAACATATCCAAGCAACGGAACTATGAGCTGGGATAGCTCAGTCAGTAGCTACGGGCTGTGCCATCGGGATTCGATCCCCGACAGGGGCAGAGGATTTTTCCTCTAGCCTCTGCATCCAGACCGGCTCTGGGGCCCACCCAGCCTCCTGTCCAATGGGTACTGTGGTCCTTTCCCGGGGGTAAAGCACGGCTGGGCGTGATGCTGATCACTCACCCCCATCTAGTGCCGAGGTCAAGAAAGGTTAGGAGCTATACCTCAGCTCTCCCCCCAAGTGCCTGCATAGGCATGTAGCGGGACGCTTTACCAAGCAACAGAACTACCAAAGGAGTCCTTATCCTTTTACAAAGACCTTCATATGACACTGGTGAGCTTTGCACTTTAGTTCAACAGAAATTATACAAATGGAACATGTACTCGTACCTTTCCAACGTATACTGTCAAAAAGACACAGAGACAGAAATGGCGAAGTATTTAGGGACGATTACACAACCTTTAGGAGAGATAGGAATACACGAGGTGGCGAAGTGCTAGAAGTGGAATGGGAAGATAATTGCTGCGAACCTCAGGTAGAAAGATTAGTCCCGGTATACCATAAACAAATGTTTTAGGATTACAAACCTTCCTCAGGGATAAATTCGCAATATGGGCAAGTAATGGGAGATGTGTCGAGGAGATATGGGATAATTTCAAGAACGTAATATTCGAGAGTATCCAACGTTTTGTGCCACATAAAATACTGAGAAAAAATTCGGACCCTAAATACTACAATAAGGAAGTGAAACGGTTAAAGTCAAAGGTCAGAAAAGCATATAACAGCAGAAAATTAGGACAACAGCACCAAGAGGAAATGAAACGACTATCAAAGCAGTTGCTATTAGCCAAACAAACTGCGCAGGAAACATTTTTAAGGTCAATATTAAGAAATGAAGGCAAATGCTAGACTGAATTCTACAAGTATGTAAAGCGACGTAAAGGAAACAGGGAAAATATCCCGGCGATCAAGGATGGTAATGGACGGCTCATTACTGATTCGATAGAAAACGCCAACTCCCTTCTTCTGTATTCAGCTGCGAGCGTAGCATCCCGCATATACAATGCGCTAACTTAGGCGAACCCTTCGCCATTAGTACTAAAATCATTAGAAAAAGGCTAGAAGGGATGGGAAAAAGCAAAGCAGTAGGGCCTGACAGCATTTCTGGGGAAATTCTAAAACTGGGTGCGGAAGCCATGATTCCATACCTTGCGCGATTATTGGACGTAACAGTTAATAATGCCACTATACCAAGGGACTGGAAAGAAGCCATAGTGGTTCCTATTTACAAAGGAGGTGATCGATCATTGGTCACAAATTACAGACCGGTCAGTTTAACATCGGTGGTCTGCAAACAAATGAACACGTTATAGCGTCGTACCTGAGGATAATCTTGGAGGAAAAGAATTTGTTATTCTAGGGTTAACATGGATTCAGGCCGGGATATTCATGTGAAAGTCAAGTAATCAAGGTTTGCCAGGACATTGCAGACACACTGGATAACGGAGGAAGTTTAGACGCGATTATAATAGATTTTTCGAAGGCCTTCGAGTTAGTTCCTCACGATTGGCTGCTTACGAAAATTGCGGCATCGGGCGTGGACTCGAGGGTAGTCGCATGGGTAAGGGAATTCCTTTTAGGCCGAACGCAGAGAGTTAGAGTAGGAGGGCAATTATCAGAGGAAGTCAGAGTAATGTTAGGTGTACCGCAAGGGAGTGTATTGGGTCCACTTCAATTCCTCGCGTACGTAAATTATATTTGGAGGAACATTGAATCGACTATTAGACTTTTTGCAGATGACTGTATAATATATAGGAAAATTACAAATAGTAAAGATGCAAATGGATCTGAACAGTCTGGGGGAGTGGGCGATTGAAAATGCTATGAAAATTAACCCAAGTAAAAGTAAAGCAGTTAGTTTCACGAGAAGTCGGATGAAGGAACCACTAAACTATTCGTTACGGGACAAAGTAATTCCGGAAGTGAGCAGTTGTAAATACTTGGGAATTATCTTAAGCAGCGATTTAAGCTGGGCTGATCAAGTAAATTATACGGTGAAGAAAGCCTGGAAGGCACTTCATTTTACAATGCGTGTTCTCAAAAAGGGGAATAGTAACACTAAAAGTCTAGCCTACACATCACTAGTGCGTCCGATTCTGGAATATGGGGCGGCGTGCTGGGATCCTCACAGGGAGGGACAGATAAATGCGTTAGAATGGGTGCAAAAGAAGGCATGTAAATTTGCATATCATAGGAGCGATTCGAATTGGGAAACCCTGGCACGGCGTAAAAAGATAGCACGTATATGTGCTCTCTTCAAAGCGTACACGGGAGAACGGGCATGGAAGGCAAAGGCCATACTATCTGAGCAGGGTCGATCATATTGGGAAAATTAGGAGCAGAAAGCAAAGAACAGATATCGGGAAATATTCCTTTGTAAATAGGACCATCCAACTCTGGAACCAGCTACCTGCGGATGTTTTAAGGACTCTCTTGTGTACACCAAGTACTTTTAGGAAGAAGGTTAGAAAAGTGATAAATGAGGTGAGGATGGGAAGGCTCCATAAGTGTAGTGAAGTGAAGAGAAGGTCCTGATGAAATGTGAGTGCATCAGTTCATGATGCATGTAATTCATTACTGTTACTGTCTTATGTCTAGTTGGTATTAATTTTTAAGTTATGTACTTTAGGTTATCTGTTGTGTTTAAATACTTGTGCCTTATGGTTTTGTAATCTTATGAGTTGTTTTATTTTGAATGCGGTGTTATTTTGTGTGATGTGTGTTGTTTTGTTGTGTCTCATTGTTTTGTTGTGTCTTATGGTTTTTGTCTTATTGTCTTGTTCTGGCTCATTGTTTTATTGTGTCTTATTATTTTGTTATGTCTCATTGTTTTGTTGTGTCTTATTGTTTTCTTGTGTCTTATGTTTTTTGTGTCTTATTGTTTTGTTCTGTCTCATTGTTTTGTTGTGTCTTACGTTTTTTTGTCTTATTGTTTTTTGTGTCTTCTTGTTTTGTTCTGGCTCATTGTTTTATTGTGTCTTATTGTTTTGTTATGTCTCATTGTTTTGTTGTGTCTTATTGTGTTGTTGTGTCTTATGGTTTTTTGTCTTATTGTCTTGTTCTGGCTCATTGTTTTGTTGTGTCTTATGTTTTTTTGTGTCTTATTGTTTTGTTCTGTCTCATTGTTTTTTTGTCTTATTGTTTTTTGTGTCTTATTGTTTTGTTCTGTCTCATTGTTTTGTTGTGTCTTATGTTTTTTGTGTCTTATTGTTTTATTGTGTCTTATTGTTTTGTTGTGTCTTATTGTTTTGTTGTGTCTTATGTTTTTTGTCTTATTGTTTTGTTGTGTCTTATTGTAGCACCACTGCCACTGGGTAAAAACCCATTTGCAGTCAATAATAATTAATAATAAAATCATGGTCAAGTGGTTGGTGCTACCACTTCATATTTGAGAGATCCCAGGTTCAAATCTCAGCCCTGAGACCAGCTCTCTTCAGCAAGGTTTTCCATTATTTTCCTCAGTCCCTTAAGGGAAATGCTGGGATAGTACCTCAAATTAGGCCTGACTGCTTCCTTCCACATACTTTCCAATTCATTACTCACTACTATCCCCTCATTTGATGCTATACAGTTTGAATGACTTAACACAGTGTTACTAACTACAAATAAATACACATCTTACATAACACACAAAACTTAGTGTAAACAGAAGAAACAAGTACTGAATAATTTTTGCTTTGTAATTAAATTGAAGTTTTAAAAATGAAAGGATAAGACATCACACATTTATTCTAATATTATCCTCCATGGTGTCACATTATAAGTCTTGCGAAATACCAAACAGATCACTACATGTAATAGTCTGTGTGGCAATGACAGTGGAGGGCATAAAAGAAGAGACAAAGATATTGTATAATTGGAATTTACCTAACAATTCTCTTTCCTTTTCTGTGCCAAGCAGTTTCTTGTTATCTCGGTTTTTGAGTTTTCCTGGAGCTTCAGCTGTTGGTAAGGAAGAATGGAATACCAACAGCTTCCCAGCACATTTTGAGGCCTGCGTAAAAATTGTACCATATAAAATTACTGTCATGTTGCACAAAATTAATAAGAAACTAGACTGCACTGTTAAAACTGTCCATGGTTTTCCAACTCAATTACAATAACTATACTTCCATACATACCTTTGTTAATTATATCTCAAAAAGTATATTGCAATGCTCACAAATATAGAGGCAAAAACCAATTTGATAAAACAACTTTCTTTATTTTTACATGTCACAACTGCTCATATCAACAACTTGTTTCCATACCTGAATTTGTTAGTTGCCAAGGTACACATCTTTTATTTTAACAATCGTCAAACCACTATATGAAGTATTTTATTGTAAAGCCTTCCTTTCATTTCCACTACTTAAATTAAAATTCCACTGATACACTTTTTACTTACAAAACAAATATTTTAATTGTTAATTACCTAGCTCCATGGAACAGAGTTTTTGAGAAGCTGATAGTCACTCAACTAATCAAGAAATTACCAATATTATATAGAATACCACAACTGAAAGATCATTCTAACACGCACAAATTCAAATCCTTGTCAGTTTTGACAACAAATAAATTTCTTTATTAAAAAAGTATATAAAATTTGATAATTATTTTCTTACAGAAAGCCTGATTTCTTGTAATAATTATACTAATGTCAGAAACCTGTTTTGTAAGGCCTCTAAAATTAGTAAATACTGGTAAACTGAACAGAGTGTATTAAGCATCTGTCAGTACTATACCTGGAGTGCTTTAAGACCAGCCTGGATTGCTGGTGCCAGTACTGTTTCTGTCTCACGAGTGTCAGCAAACAGGGTGGGTATCTGTTTCATCAGGCTATTAATAACTGCCTCAGATTCTGTGGGATCACACAGAAAACCCCCTATTAGAGGCTCAAACATGTCCTGTACATCTGTCACCACTGTCATCTTTGGCTGAGCAAGACAACCCTGAAAGAAAGTGAATTTAAAATGTTTTCATTGAAAAACCATAAATGTTGAAAACATCACTGATAAACTGTGTTATGAACAAAGGTGATTTGAGAGCTGATCAGTCATGTTCACATACATGTTGTGCAACATAACTATAATTAAAGACTGAGAAAAAACTACAATAAATGTGCTGAATATATCTAGTTAAAGCAAGTGATACTGTTGCTGGATAAATCAAATGCATGAAAAAATACAGAAATGAGAGAAAAATATGTCTTAAAGCTGGAAGTAATAAATGAATCTAAATACATTACACAGATGCTTGAAAACATACTTAACAGGACTTTTGCATATTTCCAATATAAGTGAATACTATTTTACTTATTTAGTGTTCTGTCTGACGACAGGTCCATATGAACAGGATCTTTCCATCCTTTTCTCGGACTGGGACCTGTTCATGTACGTTCTTGGCAGATGATCCAGAAGTGGTTTGCCATTGCCTTCTTCTGTGTGTGAATGGAGTAATTGTTGTATGCCAGGGAGGAAAACTCCGTGTTGCCTAGACCACGGCCTTGCCCAACACAAGTTATAAATTCGGGCACCACCGGGAATCGAACCCGAGACCCCAGGATTACAAGGCCAGCATTTTAACCGCTAGACCACCGTGGCTATAAGTGAATACTAACACATAACAATACTAAGTACATGACACTATTAAAAATTTGATAATACTGACACAAGCAAAATGGGATAAAACGTAATAGTTACATAAATTTAACACTCAATTTCAGTAGTACCAGAGCTTTAAGGCTGTGATCACTTTAACCCTATAGAGTCCAGTTGTAATTACAGGGCACATACAACCTGATTTAACATTCAGTATCTCTGCATTCTGTACACAAGAGCATATTTATGGGTTTCATATGATTCTCAGAACAAACAATAAACCGAAGGTTCATTACCGTGTTCACAAGAGCCCACCACTAGTCCCGACACTGAACCAGATGAATACAATACACATTCCAACCGTATTTCCCCAGTATAAAGTTTAATATTATTCTCCCAGCTATGCCTATGTCTTCCAAGTGGTTTCTTCTCTTCAGGTCTTCCAATCAAAATTTACAACAGACACTAGCGCATGAAATACATACAGTGGGAATACCATATTTATAGTATGATCACTAAATATACCAAGTGTGAAGTCAATAAACAATGGACTTGATCTTCCAATATAATTTCATAATCTCCAGACAACCTCGTGGAGACCACAGATACAGCAGTTGAAAATTAGAGAAGAGAACAGACTGGATCAGATTTCATTTCTCATGATGGAAAGTATGCTGTTGGCTGTCTTCTAGGACGTTGCGCCATAGTCTGGTAATACTTATGTTCTGGAGGAGTTTGCTGCCTCTATCATCATGGCATGGATCTCCCTAATGACAGAGGCAGGAAGCACCTCTGAAACACTAGTAACTTCTACCAGACTACAACAAGCAGCAACCCAGAAGAAAGCCATCTTCAGAACAGACTAAGTACTAAAAAAAATAGGAAAAGTTGAGGGAAGAGTGGAAATTAACTCTGCAGAATAACACGCAAAACTGGAAATGTCCAACGACAACAAATTTTAACACAGAGTATGTCAATAAACTAATCTTGCAACTGATGACATTTTTACAGATTACATCCCTTACCTCAAAATTGTAGAAATGCACTGTGTTATCATAGGTTATGAAACCGACCCTCATATTCGACTTTTTAGCTCCTCCATCCTTGGGTAATAGTTTAACAATTTCTTTCACTTGACCACAAAGAAGATCAACCAGTCCAGATTTAATGTTATTATAAGACACATCAATCAAAAAGATGAATGCTGGAGGTTTGGGGAATGTGTTGTTCTGAAACAAGACAAAAAACTCTGATGCCACAATGTTTTTATATAAAATTAACTACAACATTTTACTGAAGCAGTATTACATGTTAGCACAATGTACTTATGGAATCACTTATATTGATTCTTCATGTATCAAATGAAACTGTTACCATATGAAATAATTATATATCACATGTGCATGAAAATGTGAATATGCAACAAGATAATCCAAAAATATTAATATCGGCTGTAATCTGTACACAGCCTGATTCATCTGTGTAGAGACATTTTAAGACTGGAATCTATACATTTTATCCTTGGATGATTGACAAAGTCCAAAAACCCAACAAAGCCAATTTTAAGTGTTTTTAAGGGATACAAAAAAATATATATGTACATCAAAATATATTCATATTTTCATATATTTTGGTAAAAGTTTTGTGAATACCTCATTTAGCCCAAAATCGTTGGACAACACCATTATCTAAATATGGCCTACAAATGTTATCAAATAATTTTCTATCTTGTAGACATTAAACAAAAAGGTAAATTTCTCCCTGTGCTTAATTACTGTGCCATGAAGGTTCCTAGAACAGAGATAAAGCTCTATGCAATAGATTTTTAACCTTGGCACTAATTGGAGTTGAGGGTTAGCATTACATTCCACCTACCACTGGTGTTAAGAATGTATACAAAACAGTTCAGACAACCAACAGTGAATGTATATCATATAACCAATAGCATGTCATTTACAGATTTGTACCATTGAAGTTACCCATAATCACCTTTTAAATCCTATGCAGTCAAGAAACAGAAAACAGTTTATTCTAAAAATTACACTTTAAATTAGATATTCATGCATCTAGCCTGAAAACACTAGAATTTTCAGAAACATCATCTACGTGATACAACATAAAACCATTTCTTAAAGAAAGTGTGACTTAGCATGTCCAGTATGAAATTGCTGAAGGCCAACAGTCAACTTACCTTATAGTACTCTTTTGTCGCAACATATTCAAATGCTCCCAGTATCAACTCTGGTCTCTCAAACCGATCCACCTGTGATCTAAATGCTGTAAGTACTCTTGTGGCACTGTCAACAATTATAAAAACAATTACTTTCATTCAAATTTTTTCTGTATTTGCATATGCGGTGCTATCACACTGCACAGGATCTTATTTCATTTGTTCCTTGTTTATTTCATCTGATGGCTGACTCTGTATTCTTCAGTGTCATATTGCTAAGCACTATGCCAAATCTCAATAAATGCTTACTACTCATGTTTCACAGTAAAAACCAATTATAATTATCTTTGTAGTTATAATTAGATCAAACTGATGTACCAATTACAATTTTGGAGCCAATTTTGCAAATCTTTCAGGAAAGAAATTAGAAAGTATAAAATCTGATATTGAATACAATATTAAAATTTTGTACAATAAAAGGGTCATTCTATATTAATATATTTTTATGTAAGTTAAATTAATATTACCACAAGTATAATTTTCCTTATGCGTTGTCTCATCCATTTATTACATCCCTATACAACAAGACCCTTACCTTCTGTAGGGGCTTTGCAGAACAGACAGCGGAAACGTCGCCCTCCATCAATGAACTGCATGAATGGACACATATAGGCTTTGCATCTGTTGCACCTAACAGGTCCAATTTCTCCCATGTCTATAATGGGTGGCAAATATTCCTCACCTAATGTCCGAGCTAAAGGACTCACTACTAGAACAAATGGCACAGCAACCTGAAAAATGAAAGAAAGAAAATTCTAAAAACAGTGTGCACAACATAAAATACATTACCATTGTTTTATTCTCTGGGAATCAAGGATTGAGTACCTGACTGTGTTTCCCTTTTCAGTTTGTATGTTCCCTATCTCCTCTAAGCAAGTATAAGGACAGTTTCAGCATAATTAGGACTGGATAATATCAACCCTTCCTATGAGTTTCTATATTAAGAAAAAGATTTTGGTGGCAGACTTACTTGCTTCATCATATCAGTGGTAGCTGGAATACTGTACATTGAGCTACGAATATATCTGGGGCTAGCGTTGCCTTCATCTCGGGTAATGAATTTGGTAGTGACAAGAGGTGGAACCATCCCCTTCTGATTTGTGTAGAAATATCCTGACCTATTGCACTGGTCATCTTTCATCACCTGAATCTGAAAGATCAAGAATGCAATGTCATTAGCTTCCTAATGCAATTCAAAAGCACAGGTCATAGAAAGCAAACTGTGTAATGTTGCTTCTCCTACAGGACATTTCAGCTCTCCTGAATTTCCTGCCCACCTTCCTCTAGCTCTTCTCATTTCCTTTCATGTTTACAGATATTTATACCTTACTATATAAAAAGTCACGAGAATAATACCAGTGGGTCAGATGCTCTAAAAAATAATCAATGTTTATACAGTGGGTTATTTGTTTAAACACAAGTTAGATTTATTTCACACATTATAACTATGTAATTCAGATTGCAAGTAGTAATCACTGTTTGTTGTCTTATAAGAAGGCTCTAGCTACTTACAGCACTTGGCATATCTTTAGGATCAAGACGTCTTGCAGGTTGTGACTGCATGAATAGATATGGTGGTTGCTGTGGACCCATGTGCTGATGAGGTGGTGGGTAACTGACAGCAGGACCCTGTGGTCCCATGGGTGGCTGCTGCATTTGAGGTGGGACTCCAGCATTTGGATGGTACATGTCCTATAGAAAAAAATAGTGCATTCTTGATAAAGGAGAATGTAGTAACAAGGAAGGAAATTAACAGATGTAAAATCAGAAATTACTCTGTAAATCTGGGAAACCTGCAACAAACTTCAACTTTGAGAGGAATTTTATAAATTCAATTGTGGAAAATGACATAATAGTTTTACATGAGATCTGCATCAGTGCACAATCACAACTCAGTAAAATAAAAGAACACGTTATGACAAAACTGATTTTCTTAAATATATGGAATTTTAACTGAAGCTGGACATCATGTACCCTTGAAGATATACCTATATGTTTAGATATACTGCAATATCCACTAGATTAAAAACTGTTTCTGTATATGAAGTTGTCATATGAACTAATAAAATAATATGCTACATTTTTCAAAGACGTAGAGTTAATTTATTTCACATATTATAACTATGTAATTCAGATAACAAATATTAGAAATGCAGTAATCACTGTTTCTTGATCAGTGTAACTTAATTGCAATTGCCTTATATGAAGGCTCCAGTTACTTACAGCACTTGGCATATCTTCAGGATCAAGACGTCTTGCAGGTTGTGACTGCATGAATGGATGTGGTGGTTGCTGTGGACCCATGTGCTGATGAGGTGGTGGGTAACTGGCAGCAGGACCCTGTGGTCCCATGGGTGGCTGCTGCATTTGAGGTGGGACTCCAGCATTTGGATGGTACATGTCCTATAGAAAAAAATTGTGCATTCTTGATATAGGAGAATGTAGTAACAAGGAAGGAAATTAACAGATGTAAAATCAGAAATTACTCTGTAAATCTGGGAAACCTGCAACAAACTTCAACTTTGAGAGGAATTTTATAAATTCAATTGTGGAAAATGACATATATAGTTTTACATGAGATCTGCATCAGTGCACAATCACAACTCAGTAAAATAAAAAAACACGTTATGACAAAACTGATTTTCTTAAATATATGGAATTTTAACTGAAGCTGGACATCATGTACCCTTGAAGATATACCTATATGTTTAGATATACTGCAATATCCACTAGATTAAAAACTGTTTCTGTATATGAAGTTGTCATATGAACTAATAAAATAATATGCTACATTTTTCAAAGACGTTGAGTAAAAAATATGCACAATATAAAGCGAAATGATTCATGAGGCGACAAAACTTAAACAACCAATAGACATGGAAATACAACGTACAGTACTATATACAACGAAACTAATGCTTTGATTTGAATGCATCATGCCTGAGGGCGAAGTTAAAATCCATTGTACTTGGACACATAGATCATAAATTCAACTACAAAAAGTGCAATGTTGTGGGCTAGTGGTTAGCACTCCTGATAATATAAGAGATTCTTGTAATTCTGACCGAGGGTTTCATGGTTTTTCTCAGTCCCTCTAGGCAAATTCCAACATAGTAACCTTAAAACAGACCAAAACCACTTCCTTCCAGATATTTTGAAGTCCATTATTCATTATCGTCCTATCATTTGACATATATTGTCTGAGCTACTCACAGTGCCATTAAATCACAAATAAATAACTTTGAGAATGAATATACATGGCGTATAGTGGGACAGCCTTACTTTCGGAGCGTGATGGTGACCACTCACCCCCATCTAGTGCCGAGGTCAAGAATGAGTGGGAGCTATACCTCCTCTTCCCCCAAGTGCTTACATGGCATATAGTGGGACACCTTTTTTACTGACATTGCCATTAAATCACAAATAAATAACTATGAGAAAGAGTATGCACTAATAAGAATAACTCCACATAAAGCCCCATATGACAGATATTTGTTCCCATTCTCGATTACCTCCTAAAATCACATGGCTGTATCTGCAATGCCACTACTGAATTACAAGCACACTTATTGTTGTATGACTATTAACAGTTTGTTTCCTACAAGAAAATTTTAAGAACAAATTGCAAAGAAATTCACTGAAACATCCAGTGAGAAGATAAAACAGAAAAAAGGGAGAGAATGTTACATCAGTTTAATTATAAATTTGGCAATTGGTGAAAAAGGAGAATAGAGAAATAAGAAATTGATACAAACACAATAAACACATAAGTATTCCTTTTGGAAAAATCATCAATTCTCAGTTCCTTAGATACAGTGGCCTGTGACTCGTGCAAGAGTTTGTGAAGTCTCCCCAAAGACCTTCAGCTATATGGTTAGTAGCAAAGAACTTGGAATGGGATTCTAGAGGTTATTCAAACAACATTGTTATTTCAGTTAAAACTGTACATCTCTATAAATTCCATGATTGGCCATACATTTAATTCCTTCATTATGTTTTAATTCCTTTTACAGCCAAAACAAAAACACTGTGTCATTTTACTCATGAATTTTATTTCTGCTGCTGTGATTCCACTTTAATCTCAGTTTCAAACAGTATAAGCTTCCTTCTATAAGGGCCATGGGTCATATTAGGTCTTGTAAGCTATCACGCTTGCATGCTTTTGAGCACAGTTGGTTTTGAACACTAAGTTTATTATTTCCACTGCTCTGCTGTAAATCAGAATGTTTTCAGAAAGGTATTTTCACTTTCACATGTAATATATTATATTTAAAACAATTAACTTGCTCAATAACTTTGTTACAGGCACAATATTTGCTCTGAATGGGGTCTTTCCCTCGAAAAGCCATTATTTTAGTCTTTACAGTAGCAATCTTAATGTTAAAGTCATGTGCAATGGAACAACTTACAGAAATCTGAACAGGTGGTCGTGATTGTCCACTTAAATTCATCCCTGATAACTGAGTGGCTAAGTGACTTGGAGCTAATGTTGCTGGTGGCCACATTATTGGTGGCTGTTGTGGTGCAGTACGAGGTCCACAGGGTGCAGTAGGTTGAGAACCTGATCATTCATAACAAGAAAGCATGGGGTACTACATCAAACGTACATTCACAATAACAAAATACTGTAACATAGTAGAGTGAAATTGCTTGTAAGATTTTCAGGACAGTAAAAATGAGGACTGTGGTCTTCTTGGTTATAACACAGTGCAGCCTTGCAGATTAGAAAGATACACAGTTATGTAGTCTTGTAAATGGCTACATACATTTCACAAGAACATATCACCTCCATCTACAGAGTATAAAAATAATTTCTGCATAAAAATGGATGCAGTATGTTCATTTTAAATGCTAGCAACCACCTACAAGCATCCAAGAGATCAAAATCCTGAGTTCTTCAACATACTACAAAATGAGACACATGAGGGAGAAAGGAAATGTAATCCAAAAGTAGTGACTAATGCACAGGACCAAACTTCTGGAAAGTATTCCAGCTTCCATTCAATGTCCTCTTATGGAAAATTAGCTCTTCATTCATGCAGTGTTTTTAAAAATGCATCTACAATGTAAATAACTGTATAAAACTCCGCTGGCAAAGTGAAACTGTAAAATATTGTTATAACACTGCCAACAATTTCTTTTTATTGTGGAAGGGTACAGATGTCAGAGTACTATAATGTTAAGCACAGAAGACAGTCACTTTAAACTTGGTTCATGAAAAATGTGGTCTGTCTGTTGCTCTTAGATTTAAACATTTCAAACTTTTTTATTCACAATAATTAGCATTTGTATAAATCAGGAAAGTAGAGGATGTAGTTGATTTTGAATACATAATTTCACAGTTTAAAATATGTGAGGATGTGTCTGACACAGACTACATGCTCATGGAAAGAATTGTGCAACGAAGAACAAATGAAGTGTCAGGACCAGTCAGAACAATCTATTGGCACTGACTACTAAATAAAAATTTCACTGAAGATTTGAAGAAATTCACTGGCAATGATGTTCTGGAGAGCAGAACATGGTACCATTACAAAAATAAGAAGAAGTTACTTTTCAGGTTAGCTATGAAGTTTGGTTTGTGTTAACATTCATAACAAATTAGTACAATGATCCAAGTAAAAAGTAAGTAACCAACATAAACCTTCAATTCTAAAAAAATTGTGATGATCACAAAAAAGATGGAAACTATTTTTAAAATCCTTAGTTACTAAGTATTAGTTATTACTCAAGCCATCACTGTCATGTGTGCATGTTATTTACACCTAGCAAATAATTAGCCTACTTACAAAATTAAAATAACTTGCTCAACTAAAAAGATGTAAAAAGCTTCTACCAGCAGTAAAATTTCACATGGACAAGATACACATAAGACTTAAAATTTTCAGGATAATAAAACATAAAACAGTTTCATGTATATAAAATTGCAATATGAAAACTATAACACATATTTACTATAGTAAACACAGTCATTTTGATGGCAAATTATAAGATTTCCAAGGTTATGAAAAGTCAAGGAAAACAGCAGAGGAGTTCTAAACAAATATAAAAACTCCTTCTCAAAATGAGACTTTGATTTAATGGCACTCACAAACTTAAGAAATTCTAAAACTGTTTCTGCGTCAGGTAATACAAGAGCCAGATCTTGCTATGGGATTCAAAATACAAACTAATTCTAACTGTAAGACAAATCTGCATACCTATGGGAGGGCCTGCCAGCCTATTCGTCATGTTTGATCCACTAGAGTCAGGGCGATGTGAGCTTGCCATGGGTCCTCCAGTCATCATTCCAGGACCAGCAGGCATAGGTCCAAATGGTGCAGGTATGCTACTGTTAGGGGATGGGGTGACTTGTGGAGGTGACACCATATTCTGAGGTCCTGGAGGACCAAGTGGGTAAATGGCCCCAGATGCTGGTAGTCTAGATGATGGTTGAAATCCTCCTGGTGTACCATATGGCGATGGTCTGGGTCCCCCATGTGGAATATGAGGATATACACTTTGTGGAGGACCAAACCCTGTACCTGGTGGAGCTCCATATCGCTGCTGTGGTTGCTGGGTTAGATGTTGTGGATTCATTTTAATCCACAGAGAATTCTGAAACCATGGTTTTTCATCACTAAATACCACTACATAAACTACATTCAACAACATACTCCACTCTAAAGAAAAGTTTTGCCTCCTTCTTAATCTAAAACTAATTACCCCATTTAATCTCTTTTTGAGATGTTGACATCATAAAGTTATTTGTAGTTCTGATACTGAACATTAAATGGCATTTGATGAAATAGTCATATTTCCTATACAAAAGTGCTAATGCAGTTTTTTCAAACTTGTAAATGAAACTCACATACGTGACAATATAAAATTTAAACAATCACTACAGCACTACAACCGTAATTTATTCAAACTGGGTTTGCCACGTAATGCTCCACTAAACATGCGTATAACTGGCCACGCCAAACTTAAATAAACAATATTATGTTTTACATCGTATTAAGCAACAGATAGTGCGTATTATAATATATAAATTATACGCATAAAATTAAAATTTGACTACCAAATTTTTGGACAGTTTTAAAACAGTTAATAGACTTCCATTTGAAGACAAACAGCATGGATAACGAGAGTGTTGTCATACACGTTGGCACTAATGCTAATAAAGCTAAACTCATGGAAATGAGGACATTATAAAACATGTTATTTAGTAAAGGATTTTATATCTTGTAATTTCTTAATTCAATATCACAATAAGTTCGTGAGTAATTTAATTTACAATTAATTCATTATATTACATTATGTGCTTCAATTTGTAGCGTTTGTTTTGGTAATATGTTTGCCGTGAGTGTCACCAGAGTCATCTAGGAACAGAAAGGCAGTGGCGGCCCGTCCATAAGAACTGCAGAGCTGCAGGACCCCCTATAATTTTTCAAATATTGAAAAATTTATTTTTTGTATTTATATAATTTGTAACACTTTATTTCCTCTATATCATTATTTTAATATTGCCCCTTACATTGTCATTATCCACTAATCGGCTGAACTGACAGTAAGTCCGCGGGCGAGGATTTCAGCGCGGCTAGCCTTCAAAATGGGAGCTCGGCGGGCGGTGGAGTGAGGGGCAGTTCACTGGTACAGCGCGTACCGGGGCTGCAAGGTTCGCAGGAAATATATCATATTTACAGCAAATTACTTTCTCTAGATTTTCTTTGACTGAAAAAAGTGATGCAAAAAAATATGGCCGTCCTCGTCCGGACTTATAAATAGTTAAAACATCGTCGAGCACGTATGGGTTTTCTCCTGATGTAAATTTACTTCTTTATTTATTTATGTTGTTATGTGTTGTAAAACTCTTCTGAGTTTTCCCCGTTGCGCAGAACTACCACTGCTCAGACATTCGAGCCGCCACTGCCCTTAGCTCAAACTTTGTTCAACTTTAAGAGACCACGATGTCCACCGGCAATGATCAATTTAATCAAAACTAAAATGGAGAGAGCGGAGGGCTGTATCACAAATTCTTAATAATTCCTGTATAAGATAAGTACTTGTGATGTTCTAAAACGTTTTTACCAGCACAAAATTATCTGCTCTACGACGCACTTCTTCTACAAGTGATTCACAGCTCAGCTCTTTCCGCAATAACGACAGCGGATTGTTGACGGCAGTAATGAAACACAACAATGCCGAGTAAAGACATGACGTTTCCTAGGTAACATAACAATGCGCGCAAGCTGACCATTGCTGTAGGTCCATATTTACACATTCTTGATATGGATCTTACACATCTTCGTTACGCTTTTTTGCCGAATGTCCCTTCCGTATAGACGTATTTACGTCAAAATAATTATTTTCTTGCATAAATTCATTATTCATAATTCCCTGACACATTACAAAATATCGCTAGACTTCAATGGTGCAATGGATGGTAACATAGGACATGCCGATAGAAAGAGGAACTCTCCAAGTTTATTTTACACTAGAGCAGGGCGCTCCTTGCGGAGCTCCTAGCTGGGGTTGGTCATGTTTGTAAACGCAACCAACCTTGGTTAATCCCAAAGAGGAGTTAGTTTAGTGTCTCATTCAAGTGTTTAACCCCTGAGTAAGAAACTAAACTAACCCCCCCGAATGGGGGGTTTAAACACTTGACCAACCCCCCGAAGGGGTTGGTTGCGTTTTAAAATCTTGAGTAAGACACTAAACTAACCCCCGTGTATAATCAAATATAAGGTGATATTGTTGATGACGTCATTTTTTGACGACAACGATGGCTAATCCTTTCGGAGCGCTTCCTGTAATCTGATATTTTACTTCTTTACGTCGCTGATCAGAGGCCAACAGTTCTTGGTTAGTCAACTATCTACTTCCAACCCCACCCTTGCAAATATTCTTTTTTTTTCCTCTTCTGTCTTTTGTTGAATAGTTCTGATGTTTTAGTTCTTTACGTCGCTGTTCAGAGGCCAATTGTTCTTGGTCACTCAACTTTCTACGTCCAACCCCACCCTTGCAAATATTCGTCTGCATTTTTTTCTCTTCTGTTCCTGTTGAATAATTTTTTATACATTTATTAATGTTAGTCTTACTTCGCTTTCCTTCATTTGTTAAATAGTTCTGATGTTTTAGTTCTTTACGTCGCTGTTCAGAGGCCAACAGTTCATGATCAGTCAACTTTCTACGTCCAGCAACACCATTGCTAATCTTCGTCTGATTTTTCTTTTTTTCTCTCTTCTGCTCTTGTTGTATACGTTTTTCTATGTTTATCAATGTAACTCTCCCTTCGTTTTTTTATTTGTTAAATAGGTCTGATGGATTAGTTCTTTACGTCGCTTTTCAGAGGCCAACTGTTCTTGGTTAGTCAACTATCTACTTCCAACCCCACCCTTGCAAATCTTCGTTTGTTTTTCTACGTGTGTCTTTAATATGGTCTCGTTTAACAATGTAAGTCTTCTTCCGCTTATCTTATTTGTTAAATAGATCTGATGTCTTAGTTCTTTACATCGATGTTCAGAGGCCAACTGTTTTTGGTCAGACAACTTTTTACGTCCAAACCCACCCTTGCAAGTCTTCGTTTGTTTCTTCTGCTCTTCTGTTCTTGTTCAATAAGTTTTTCGCTTTTCTTCATTTGTTAAGTATGTCTGATGTTTTAGTTCTTTACGTCGCTGTTCAAAGGTCAACTGTTTTTAGTCAGACAACTTTCTACGTCCAATCCCACCCTTGCAAATCTTCGTCTGTTTTTCTACGTGTGTCGTTAATATGGTCTCGTTTATCAATGTAAGTCTTCTTTCGCTTTTCTTTATTTCTTAAATAGGTCTGATGTTGTAGTTCTTTACATCGCTGTTCAGAGGCCAACAGTTCTTGTTCAGTCAACCTTTTACGTCCAGCCCCACCCTTGCAAATCTTCGTCTCAAAATCGATCATGAAGTCAGTTTTCATAATAGTTTTCATAATCGTAATATACCGAATGAGTATCAGTTTACCTTGTTGGAGTTGGTACTTCAAATACTTGATAACTTCTTCTTTCACTTTCCTGATGTTTTAGGCCGACTGTCAGTCAATATTGAAAAATGCGATGTGCTGCTTCTGGAACAGTAACAATGCGACTGGCTTGAGAGTTTTTGATTTCCTTGTTGTGAAGCGTTATTTGTTTAATCTGAATTGTTGTGTCGTCATCAACAATGCCAACAGAAATTTGTTTACACGGCATTGTTGTGTTCCACAACAATGTCGAATAAACAAATATTTGTTGACATTGTTGATGACGACATTTTTTGATTTTTGATTCTTTGTTGTGAAGCGTTATTTGTTGACATTGTTGATTGATGACGTAATTTATTGACGACGAAATCACAATTTTTTATAATAAAATAAGATACCTCATAAATGCTTTATGTGTCCGCTCTTTGTGACGCGGCAGACGTTAAGCCGACAATCCATATCCGCCCACACCCGCTGCAGCATGCCACGGCTGATTTGTGAGATGACAGCGATGATTCGTCTTCACAGCTGAGGCAGATCTCGTGCCAGAGGCGGTACAAAGACCTGGTCCTTAACGTACCCCCATGAGAAGAAATCACATGGCGTCAGGTCAGGTGAACGGGGTGGTTAACGAAGCAGCGCATGGTTATTGAGCATTTATGAGATTACGAAGCAGAGAAGGAAACAGAATAGCAACAACACAGAAGACAGCCATCTTCATTTTGGATGTTTGTCTTATTCCCCTTCCTGGGCCAGAAACAAATACCTATAGGTAATCCTGAACTACATCGTGGTCACCAGGCCTAGCGACAGATGTAACCACAGATTATACAAACATGAGTTGTAACCAAATTTCATTCCTCAAAATAAAATGTTTGACAACGCCAACAGTTGGCATGAGTTCATCTTGGAAATTGCTCCTTCGATATTCTTACGGACACCAACTTCGACAACAGGGCTTCCTTTCAGCTTATTTCTTCGCCGTCCAAAAGCTGCATGGATTTTCGTGCTATTCCATTCAATCTCATGCGTTACGCGAAAAGGGTGTGTGGACTTACCGACCGCTACCCATCACTCACCATTTGGTAGCTGACTGCAAGAAACATGGCCGACATCACGCACGGGCGAGCGGGGCGCTAAATCGACACTGGAATTTCACAAAACTTTAGTAATGGTTTATCTTCTTTTGACTAAGCAAATAAACCGCAAACAGCGCGATGCTACGTTTTAAGTTTTATTTATGGCCCTCTGCCCTATTTCACACGTGTGATACTCAACTTTGTCGCTAACACTTTCGTCTGTTTTTACATGCCGGGCCATCCTTTCTGCGGGACGGCCGCACTAGGTCCCACACATCGACAATACGATTTATGAAATACGTCGTGCACGGCGTCATCTTAAGCTCCCAAGAAGTAAAATTGTAACACAAAAATACAAGGCCTAGCCTGCATTTTAAACAAAAATACACTTTCATAATCATGTCTTAATAAGACATCGTTGTTTATCTTTTAAAGTCAATATTAATAAAGTTCCACTATATCTGAATTTACTTGCTAATTTTTGACCTTGGTTATTGGTATTGCAGGCTTGCTCTTGCATAGCTCCAGTCCTGATGCCTAATGGATCGTAGTGTTGAGTTCGCGATGTGGCGAGTGATATCTCGGCTCCAGTTTTCAATATTGTGCCTTTGTAATTCACCTTATAATATTAATAGTTTATTTGAATCTATGCAATAAATGATGTTTTGTTATTTGCCAGTGAAACATACACACGAGCATAAACATTTTTGATAAATGATACATATTTGCCCATTTTTATCATTTTTAAGTTCTTCCAAAATACGTAAGAAAACTAACGCAGTTTGAACTCCATTCTTCATTGGCTGCATCCTTCAGAGTAAGACGCAAAACATTCAGAAACAGTTCCTTTACAATTTTCCATCAATCTAAACTGTCAGCAAATTACTGTAGTTGAGGTAACATACTTCGGTCTTCCCAGGAATTGAACGGAAATGAGTGGAAATCCTGGAAACAAAACAAATGTTAAGGGGATCATTCTTTAGAAGGAATAGTTACATCTTGGTATTGAGGAAGGTTAAAAGGGGCGAGAGTCACGCCAATCATAAGTAGCAAAGTGATAGTGCTGAGGCAGAGGTAGACAATTGGGTTCGAATAACTGAAAAGAAACTGCAGCTGATACTCAGGAACATGCGATTTAATACATAAGACGAATGCACAGTGAACACTTGCCATAATAAACAACGCTTGCTGACACAAAAGGCGCCATATACGTACTTAAGTGGGCAACACGTCCAGTAATTTTTGTTCCTGACTAATCACTTGCTGGTCAGAATTACTGTGGGTTACCTCTCAAAAGCTCTACGTTAACAGGTATTTTTATATTAATATTGTTATATAGTAAATATATCTCTCCCCACTTAATGGTACCTGCACCTTGTCGTGGTGGTGGGGCTCGAGTACCTTGTGACCCCAAGAGCTACTGGAAGGACCTCCCTAGCCAGATTGGTCGAGGGGGAGAGGTCAGACTAAGTTAGGTACCCTGGTCCTCCAGGTTGGGGGATGATCACAAGGCTAACAACCTTGCGCCGTAAAGATGTTTCGAAACCTCAATCAAAGCCTCGGACAGACGGACCGAACGGAAGAGGAGAATTGAGGAGGCCATGGACCGAATACGGACAGGAGAGCCATAGAAGAAGAAGAAGAAATACCTCTCTGTATTCATTTTAAATTTACTTAAGTGTTAGAGTTTTATGTTTCTTAGAAGGTCTGGATGGAAAAACTTCATAATAACGATAATATGTGTTGCACTTCGTTCCCTCTACAAAGATCTGGAGACTTTCTGTTCATTAGACACTATGACCGATTTGCTGATGGTAATAATGAGTGGTCATTGCAAATGGCGTCATAATGCCGCATTGTGTCTGCTCATTTATCATAATTAAACAAATAAAGTTTTGATGAAATTACAGTAATTCCATTACTGTCTACAGTCTCTTACAGCTAAGAGTTGCTGCTTCTCCAACTTTAACATCGCCTTTTCAATTGTTTCCTGCTTTAGAACCTGAAGTTGCTCAAAGAGTTTGTCTTGATGCCTTCACACGCCAGGCAATTAAATTAATTACGTGTCATGACATATTAATATGTAGAATAAATGCAGATTAATTGCCTGACACCTCCTGCAATAGATAATATATGGGCGGGTGATTCTTAATTGCACGCATTTCACATAAGGATTGTGTCCTACTCCTAAATTTGTATGAGTGCAAAACATGGTCTCTCACGCTGAGGGAGGAACACAGATTGCAGGCGTTTGAGGAGGATATTTGGGCCTAAGAGAGAAGGCGATGGGGCGTGGAGAAAACTGCATAATGATGAGCTTAAAAATCTGTACTCCCCCCTAATATTTTCAAAGTGATTAAGTCGAGAAGAATGAGATGGGTGGAACATGTAGCTCGCATGGATGGGACAAGAGGTGTGCACCGGATATTGGTTGGGAAGCCTAAGGGGAAGAGACAGCTGGGGAGACCTAGACATAGATGGGAGGATAATTTCAGGGGGAATCTATGGGAGATAGGAGTCGAAGGAGACTAGATTTTGTTGGCCCAGGAAAGGGTCCGGTGGAGGGCTTTAGTTAATTCGGTGATGAACCTTAGGGTTCCGTAAGCCATCTAGTTAGTTAGTTAGTTAGTCCCCCTCCACACCCCGCATCGAATAACACTGTTGCAGCAATCAGAAGTATTAGCATTTGAGTCATGCCTCATGGCTCGAAGTGGCCTATCTCCCCTCTCGACGTTCTTTGGAGCCTCTGGCTTCGAGGCCCTGATGGGACAGCAGGGCAGGACAGTTTGTGTGTGTCTGTCCTGAGGGAAACGACTCGAGCTGTTCGGGGAGTCTAGTTTTATACGTGTTTACTCACATACCCAACCGAGCACTCAGCCCTGGGAGACTTGACCTAATTGTGTCTCTTGGTTTTCTTTATTTCTATATTTATATAATTTTTATTAAATATTCTTTGTTGCCCAAACGGGGGTGCATTTTTTTGGTGTTTTGGCTTAACCGCTGTCGCCATTCCTACAATCGTACCACCTCCCGGCCTGGGATAGTTCGGTTTCAGTGACGAGTTCCGGCAGTCCCCAAACGGGGGTTCACATTACATCTGTCTTCTCATTAATGAATAAGAATACACTTAAGCAGCCATTTTAGGGTTTTGAGACAACCAAGTCGTAAGCCACGTAGATGACGCGTGAAGGCTTAAAGTGAACGACGATTTCATCGCCTCAAATTCTCTCGGTCTTTAAACAAACTCCGCGTCGGTGATGCTGAAATCGAGAAATGTCAAGGTCAGTCGAGTGTGAAGTCGATTATCTTCTGCGATTTTGCGCTGTGGTAGACGATTGCTGACGTTTCAGGGGATGACATGATGATGGAGCCAGCAGATATCTCTCAAACGTCGATAAACGTCTGTCAGACTCCACTGCGCAACATCCAAGAAGACAGTCAATTTCCTACACATCGTGTTTCATATTCAAATAAAAAGTAATTCGGTTTTGGGGTTGGAGACTGATCGTCTCTGTTGAGGTCTTCCTCAGTTGCTGCTTCAGATGATGGGGTAATATTTAACGAACCTTTATCGACTCCAGTGCACCGATGAGGAATATGGATGTGTTGATGCAGTGTGACTTGCAATAGAAATGGCTTGAAAGAAAATAGTCGTGGCCTATTTTAGGGTATTTCCTCAGAACGTGAATAGCTGGTCTTAGGGACAATTTGCATACAGCCGTGGCGACTAAATAGGGCAGAGTATTTGTGAGAATGTGAAAGGTGTTTGTACTCAGATGCATAGAACAAAGGCAACTAAATCGTGGCCACCCCTGAACGTCCAATACGCATTAGGCTGTGAGTGAGTGAGGAAAACTCAGGGGCTCTGTGGGAGAGACACTTATGATATGACCCGCGGTCCAGACAGTGAGTTAAAGTTGACACCCCTGGGGCTGATGGTGAAGTACTTGTACATGCACGTGTGAGTGGGGTAATTGTTTCTTTACCTCATTAAGAATATAGATTTGATTGAATGGTTTAACTTGTGAAAAGAATTTAAAATAATTAGTAACGTTATATCTACATCAGTGGCGACTCGTGAGTCTGGGCTAAGGCAAGCACCAATTTACGCATAAATTCTCCGTAAAGATATCGGCACCTAGTTGCACGAAGAATATATTTGCCGGTCGTCTTTGTCACTTAGCACAGCAAGCCACAAAAAACTTTAAATTTCGTCGTATACCTGCACACGGCTATAACAATGAGCACTGGGTTTTCCTAGAACTTCCCCGTCCTTCCTACCAGGTCGAAGACATACAAGGGGACAACCGAAACATAGGACGAGGCGGAACGCTATAATAACCAACTACGTAAGCGACACGTGGAGTTGGAGGCTGCCCACGACTTGAGGAACAGCACAAGGTCAGTGACCGAGAAGCAGCGAGACTGTGAGGGGTTGAGTGAAAGTGAAATTCACGAACTACCTGCCGCCCAACCAATGTTTTCCGATAGCTCAACTGAGGATAATTCAGGGAGGAAATAAATATAAGGTCAGGAAAGCAAGAAAACGGGGCAGAAAGGAAAAGAGACAAACAGGACAGATTAGAAAACGAAAGAAAAACTGAGGAAATTAGGAAACAGGAGAAGGAGGAAAGGGAAGAACTCAAAAGAGTTGAAAACAGGATGAGTAGAATAGAGAGCAGGAGAGGAAGGAAGATAGAGAAAGACTAGATAAATTGGAAAATGACATTACCCAAATTTCAGAGAAGTTATCAGAACATTTTAAACGAACGAGCTCTTGCAAGGATGGACAAGGAGTGCGGCAAATTATCCGAATCCGTGAAAGCCCTTCGACGAGATACCCAGCAACAAATTGAGGGTGTGAATGAGAGGATTTTTCAGGTAACCGAATTTGTAAATGATGAGATTGACCAATTGAATGAATGTTATGTGCAATTTTTGGCCGAATTAGACGATTACTACCGCTTGAAACGCGTGCCTGAAACGCTTAAATTGCCTATAGCGATGAAAGGAATCTGCGATTCGTATTCGAAGCAGTGGTTCACTGCAGTGTACGAAGATTTGACTAATTATGACCAGTTCAAGAGAGCGTTCACTGAGTTGTTGTGGGGCCTTCAAATTCAATCACAAGTTATTAGCCAGTTGAATCAGGATCGTTTCGACAGAAATTCGAATGAAAGAATGTCGTCACACTTCTTAAAGTATTCGGTATTGGCCGTCAATTTATCGCCTAAGTTGTCCGAGCTGGAATTAGTCGACGGAGTAGTGGGGCACTTCCCGCTTTGTGTCCGAAGGGCTCTTTTGTCGGCTGGTGTACGAACGATACAAGATGGGTTGACCCTAAATAAGTTAGAAACAACGGAGCAGACAGATTCAAGTAGAGGGGGGCAGAACCCAGGTCCACCTCAGAACAGGCCCAACCAAGGTCATTCATCTGGTCAGAACCGATATGATGGTGGCAGAGCAAACGTAACAACCATTACGTGAGGGGTGTACATTTTCCGACCAACCAGTGTTTCCGAGGAGACGAGAACTACGAGCGCCGTGAACCATGTTTTTCACGCCGGGGAGCAAGTGCGTACGTGCATGGGCCTAGCCAAGGACAGCGAGGTGAACCGAGTTTGAATCCACGAGCTCCCGCCTTTGGCCCTAGTGCTGAATCAAGGCAGGGCGGGGTTAGGGACGCCAACAGGAACAATTCGGAAAACGAGGGTAGGACGCACTAGGGCAAAAAGTCGCTTGATGTGCCTCGACAAGTCGCAGTGCGTTCCGCAACAAATATCATGTGCCCGCTTATCGGTTGAGAGGAGGCAACACGAAGGAACATCAAAGAACATCAAAGAACGTCTCGAGTGTTGCAATAGCTTGCGTGCAGTGTGGACGTGTCACGGGACCAGCAACGAATGTACAGTGGTCGAACGATCGTGTTTTAAAACTGATTGAATTATACCATGGAAATCAATGTCTATGGAACGGGCAACATGCCGATTATAAAAATCGGAATAAAAAGACAGATGCTCGGAACAGCATCGCGGAAGAAATGGGAACACCACGAAACATCATCAAAGCGAAAATGCACAACATTCGATAACAGTTTATGCGCGAAAGAAAGAAGATTCAAAATTCTATGAAGAGTGGTGCAGGAGCTGATGAAGTGTATGTTCCAGCTTGATTTGCCTACCAACATTTATTTTTATTATTGATGTTCAGGTGGAATAAATAAAGTGAGTACAATTTAATTATTTTATTGCAAATTTTAAATTAGATATCTGCACTGTGTTATTGTGAAATTCCGTAGTTTGCTTACACCAGTGTACTTACATCATAATATATAATCATACACATTACATTATATCATACATCATACAAAAGTATGCCAAGGTACACTACCTAAGGGACTCAAAAAATAATCAGCAAACTACTTTCTAGCTTCTGCAGCGGCTACAGTAGATCTTCTCGCTACCCTATCCAGGTCCCGGATTCCCCGAAAATTTTGTATTTCGCGCCACCAGGAACCTTGAGTAGCGGAGTTAGAATTCACATCTTCAGTATCCATATTTTGACTCTTGATTCTTTCTTACGTCTAAGGAAATTATGCACATATAAACAAGTCATTACAAGCCTTGTCGGGATGAAACAGTATAGGTTTTTGAAAAATACGAAATACTGAGCAAATAATTCCAAAAACATTTTCAACCAATCTTCGTGCTCTTGATAACCTATAATTGTAAACTCTTGTAATACTGCCTTGTTCATGTGTTCCGGCAAATGGCTTCATTATATTTTCAGTTAATGGAAACGCCACAAGCACATATGGTAATACATATTGTTCATTTATTATTGGCTCTGGCCCTGGTATAGAAAGCTGTCCATTTTGTAACTTGTGGCAAAATGTTGTATTTTGAAAAACACCACCATCGGAAACTCTTCCTTTATCACCACAATTTGCGTAAAGTACTCTGTAGTCAGCGTCCAAAATAGCCATCAAAACAATACTAAATAGACCTTTATAATTGTAGTACATGCTTCCACTGTTGTGTGGCGCTTGAATTAATATGTTTCCCATCTATCGCACCTACGCACCTGGTCGTGTGCTAACTCTCGCCAACCTTCCTCTGTTTCAGGTAACTGAAAAATAAGGTAAATACATGACAAAATTTTTATTCTAGGTTGCTGATGGGGACGATGACGATGAAGCTATACCCCTACAGAATGATGTAGAAGAAAGTGAAAATATGTCGTCCAGTCAAACCACCGCCCAGAAAAAAAAAACGGAAGATACAAACCGAGATGAGAAATTATCAAAAGCATATGAGATAATGGCGTCGTTGCATGATAAATATCGTGACAGAGATGGATTTACGATTTATGGTGAATATGTTGCAGCAGAATTACGAAAAATCAAAGATGAGGAAGTCGTAGCTGTGGTAAAATAACATATAAATAATACGTTACTTCAAGGTCTAATGAGGAAATTTAATCGAACACCAAATTATGGATACTTTAACCAGTCAGCATACGATTCAAGCAATTCATCGCAGTCATACTGTTCAAACATAGGAACACCACAATCAAGTCAACTTTTGCAGCAAAATCAGGAAAACACCACTAACGATTTAGACGCACTGAAATATATGATAACACATAATTTTTCTGTTCAGACTTTGTTTAAAACATAATTATGTGCAATTTAACTGCATTTATTTTTTTATTAACATAAGTAGTAATATTATTAGCTGCAATTATTTAATTAAGTATGTATACCGGAATCCATAGGATCATTTTGCTTTAATGTGTCCTGTATTGCAATAATTATTGTGAATAATTACACCACCACTAGTGAATATTTCTGAGGAAATGTTTGGTTCAATATGTTTAAAATTCATGTTATTGTTAAATAATGTTACACAGTGAATAATAAAAAGAAATAATAGCACCTTTCCTGTAAAAGTACTTTACACCGAACTTATTACAATGTAATATTTATTTCTTTAAAAAAACGAAAACGTTCAGTCAGAAAACGTAAGGACGTAAATATTGCAACCCTGTAGGCTCTGTTTTGTGTTTAGTGCAAGTCAACCTGTCATGCGGCACCATTGGTCTCAATGTGCGACACAGGTCGCTTTGCCCTCCACTGATCCAAAAGACACTGATTCAACTAATAGTAATAATTAGGCCTAAAAATAACTCACCTTTATATAATCAGAGAGTGCTTCATTCAAACATCGGCACACTTCTGGCACTATTTCACTGATGAGTTGCTTCGAGACTTTAAATGTATACATCAGAGATGTATAGGGATCCCCAGAAGCCAAAAATCTCAAGGTTATGACTAATCTTGTCTCTGGTTTCACTGAATCTCGAAATTTTGTGTTAGTCTTCGCAATTGAACTCCCAACCATTTGCAACAGTACCTCGAAATCAGTTGTCGTCATTCTGGTGAAGTTGCAAAATGATCCATCTGACATCTGCAGGTTTGAGAGTACAATAAAAACTTTCTTACCCACACTCTCGTTTCGCGCTTCGATTTCTTTTCAGCTAAATGCACAGGTCAACAACTTCCGACATCTTAACATACAATGTGGACGGATGCGTCGGTGTCTCATGTCCCCTGATACAAGTGGCTCAACTTCTATCGCACGGCATTGTCCGAACGTGAGGGTGGAAACCCAGGTCCAGTGCTGAGTCAGAGGCTAGAAAGCGAGAGAGAGGTAGTGCCTGGCGATAATCACAGATGTGCAGATTGTGATGAAAGTTTTGTTGAAGACCCTGCAAATGTTACTGCGTATTTCATAAATGACGTGAACCTTCCCGGGTGTCCACATGTGGAGTTGGCAATTGGAGATAAAGAAATTATAGCATTAATTGACAGTGGAGCAGAGGTCAGTGTAATGTCCGAAGAATTGTTTAATTGATTTTTGGAAAGGGGACTAAAGTTTCTTTACATTCCAGTTACAAATTGTGTGTTTTCCTCTGCGTGGCTCTCGAAGTCTGAGAAAATTAAGAAGCAAGCTTGGATCGAATTCAAATTAGGAGATGATCAGTTCGAATTATATTTTATGGTAGCACCGCAGGTAGCGACGGACGCCATCTTGGGTGCAGACTTCCTGAGCGAGTTTAACGTCGTTTTGGACTTTCAAATTGTAGTTTCGTGACGAGACACGGAGATTTGGCGAAGAGACACCGCTTCTCTTACGGAGCGATGGCAGGGGGAGGACATGACAGCAGACCTACATCGAACCCAGATTGTCTAGACCTGTTTAATCCAGGCGTTGATATAAAGAGTATCAATGTACCGAATCCTGAATTTCCGTGATGCCGAGTGGACCTGAGCTACGACGACGTAAGAGTAAACAAAGAAGTATGTGGTGGGCAGGGGGAGAGAGCCCCTTTTATCGATGAAGCTTTCCGCGACGATGTTTGTATTAAGAATTATAGGGTAGTGTACCCTGACGTATTGTTGTTATAGGAATTTTGGAGATCCCGGGGATGGATCGCATGCTGTAGCCCAGCATCGCAATGCTAGTGAGTAGTTCGGCGCTTCAGAAATACAGTCACGGTTCGCATCCTGAAATTAGCGATGCAAGGTCTGTTTCCTTCCAGGAAAATGCAAACTCATGCAGTATAGATTCGAAGTCACGAACCCAGAACCTAAAGTGGGAAACAGTCGGTCAGAGCAGAATGATGCACAAGGATGGAATACTGGAGTTGTCACATTCTAGCTATCTAAATATTTTAACTATTGTTTTACGCGAAGGAAAGGCACCACGTATTTGCGTAGACGCCAGGCGCATTAACAAATGGATGACGCCAGACAGGACTCGAGTACAGCGCTTCCACGGATCGCGTTACATTAGCACGATTGATCTCTCATCAGCCTTTCTACAAGTAGAACTGGCACCAGTGTCGCGGAAGTATACCGCCTTCCTGTTTGAATTTGAAGTGTACGAATTCTGCAGAACCCCGTACGGATTCAAGAACTTACTCGCCGCCTTTATTAGAGCATTGAATTTAACCCTCGGCTCTGGAACCTGTGAGTATGCCCTTTGTTATGTCAATGACGTAACGATACATTAACCAACCTTCGAATCGCATCTCGAGCACCTCGATACTGTGATTGGTAGATTAACCGCAGCTGGATTTGCTATAAACGCAGGAAAGTGCAATTTCTGTAGAATGGAGATTTCTTTTCTTGGCCACGTAATTAGTAACGGCGAAGTAGCTCCTGATCCGCGGCGGATTAAAGCTATCTTAAGCTACCCAGCACCTAGAAATCAGAAGCAGTTACGCCAATTCTTACGTGTCTGTAACTGTCACCACAGATTCATAGTAAATTACGCAAGCTACGTAGCCCCATTGCTGCAGTTCCTTAAGAAAGGAGTTGGAAGGCATTTGGGGTGCTCCGAGCTAAATTCGCGGACAGCGTACAGTTAGTGCACTCAGACGATATTTTGCCATATTCAATACACACGGACGCGAGCATTAAAGCCATAGGTGCAGTGTTGATGCAGACCAACAGGCAGGGGGAGACGCACATAATATTCACGGAATCGAGCGTTAAGCCGGACCGAGCAACGTTTTTCGGTGGCAGAACATGGGCTATTGGCAATAGACTAAGCCCTGGAGAAGTTTAGGATTTACTTATACGGTCACGAAGTCCACTTGTGTACTGACAACAAGGCGTTGACGTTCCTGAGCAGATGTGCTTTAACCTCTAGCAGGATCGCTAGGTGGGTAATGCAATTGCAGGATTACGAATTGCATATTAGGCAAGGGACCCTAAGATACAAAAGAAAGTAGAAAAGGTGAGACTTCACCCGAGCGGTCGGACGGGAGGTACCTGTTTCGATAATGAGAACTACCCTTACCGGAGACCAGTCTTGCCAACCGAATTAGAAACCCAAGTGATAAGATTCGTACAAATGTGTTTCGGGCATTTAGGAACAGAAAAATGCATGGCCCAAATTGCCAACACTTTTCATGTAAAAAGTCGAAGCAGGAAGGTCCGGAGGCTGATATCCCGCTGCGATGTGTGTCAGAGGGTCAAACACCCCAACCGCAGCTACGCGATCATGTTGATCATGTCGAAAACTCACCTGAAATTTTGCTCGTCTAAAGCAGTGGTATTCAAACTTTTTTTGTTCGCGTATCCCCAGATACAATTTCTCTTCAACTTTGTACACCCAAAGTTGTTGGTGTATAATTCAAGTTATACATAGTATATAATGTACTTCTAAAATATATTAAATAAATTAAATTACTAATTATTCAGTGTTTATCATAAAGTAATATATATATTTAAATTTCACGTACCCCCTAAGATGTCTTCGCGTACCCCCGGGGGTGCGATTACCCCAGGTTGAATACCACTGGTCTAGAAACTAGAAGCTTAACTAACAATTGTTGTTTGCTCATAGTAGAGGAGGTGATTTCGGGACATTGTGATTACCAGATCTTGCAATGCAATGTGGAACGCTGTCAACGTTTTGCGACTTGCAATGCAAGTCTATGAAGGACGCAATATTACAGCCAGGCCACACAACACGTTTGAAGAGCAGCAGATGAGTGACCTTCTTGTGCAGATGTTGGACAATCAAGATTTCTGTCCAGATCATTTCATCGAAACCACTGACATGCTGGACATTTTAAACAATAAACATGAAGGAACTGATCAATCTGATTAGCCATTTGATAGCGATGTACCAGTCAGTTGGTCATCAAGCGATGACGAGCAGTGCATAATTTTGTACATTATTTTTTCGTACGCATTCTGAGAGCTCTGCTTGATTCCTAATATAAAACACACTGGAGAAATACTCATCCAAATAACAACAATAATCTTTTGAAACCCATTCCCATGCTTGCACATTACACCCCAGCCTCAATGAAATTTTCTAAACTTATTCAACCAATTTTTCCTTCCCCGTCGCAAAAAGAAAAACCCCGGTTCCGGTAACAAAGATTGAACTCAAATTCAAGCGCAGTTCTGGTGCAGTTAAAACTGTATCTGCAATTTCGTAGCTCAGTGAAGTGTTTGTAGCCGAAAATGTTTGAAGGAAGTTAGTTTAAATACTTGAATTTCTACAAAGAACAAAGGACTGGCTGCTCAGCCTGGTGGGAATTTCAGTGGAGGTGTTTTGGTTCCCACCACACCCACGCCACGTCACTAACGGCCAATTAGTGGTCAAGATCAGTGTCGCTGTATATTATTAAAGTTTCAATAAAGTTTTAGAAGTTGGTTTTAAAAAAATTGTGTGATGTTGAATGCATCCCAGTATCCTTGAGAGGACCTCATATTTCTGCTGACCGAATGCTAGCTGATAAAAGAGCACCAGTGGAGTTCAAAAGAAAGAATAACTAAACACTTCCACTGCATTCCAACGATGGGTTCATGTCCCTTCTCCCGCCACCCTGACCACAAGCTAATCCACCAGACAGAAGGCATTCATCAGTCAGCAATTCAAAACAACAAAATATGTAACTGTAAATGTTTCCCTGAAAAGTATCGAAGCTTAAGTGCACGAACCTGCCCAAGTTCCAGGATAAAGGAGTGTCCGATACATTTTGGTGCTTTTGGATGAGTTTTCGAAATTTGTAAAATTATACCCTTTGCGGTCAGCAACCACGAGGGCCTTGCTGAATAAATTGACAGGTTATAAAACCTCAGATCGTGTTGAGTGACAATGGGATTCAATTTTCAAGCCTGACTTGGCGCAAGAGGTTAGCAGAGTTAGGCATTGATGTCAGATTTTCACCTGTTCGACACCCGCACGCAAACCCCAGGTAGCGTTGTCTGAAGGAAATGGGGAAGTTCTGTCGCATCTACTGCCACCAAAACCACAAAAAATGGCCGGAGTTTCTGAGTAAAATTGAAGATTGGCTAAACGGCTCGGTATCAGACTCCACACAGAGCTTATGCGCGATAAGCCGATGCCTGACTTATTTAAGAAATTCCTGATAAAAGAAACCGATCAAATGCCGCCGTGTGAGAGTTTGCAGGAGAAGGCCCTGAAGGCTTACGTCAGGCTGTGCGCAGGAACAGAACGCGCAAGTTATGTAAGACCGAATGGGTGCGACTTGACAAGTTCACGAGAGAGGCTGATCAGGAAATTGTATTTATTGTTTCAACATGTTAGTTGTATTTGTGGGCGTAATTGTGTGGTATGAGTAGTGAGAGTAACCAAAAATGTTCTAAGTCTGTAATTATCAGGTCCGTGCCGAAAACCCAACTCCCTTGCTACCTGTTGACGCGAGAGTGACACACCTCCATAAAAACCCGTTACTTCCCACAATCCATTTCCCTTTCTGACCATTCTTGTTCCAGGTGCACCAACGTACCTCTGGCTTGTGGTAAGGATTACACATTCTGCCACCTCAGTGGAAATTCCACTGCGGTTCCTATTGTCAAAAGCTTGTCCCTTGCCAGACGCCAGTCCTCATAGAACACACCCGGATTTACAACCTAAAGGCCATTTCGTGTTCATCTCAGGTAGCCTGTCCGGAATTGAACTCAGAACAGGCTGTCACACCTGTAATGTGCTCAACGTATATGTACCTGGAGTAACGAATCACGTCCGACACACAAAGTTTCTTAAATAGGTTCATATACTTACGCGAGGACATCGTCTTCATAACCTTATCGTTCTCGGGGTCCCAGGATCCCAACGAACCAAGAACGATTGCATCAACTTTAACATCTTCAACTCGCCCACTCAGGGCCCTCGCTAGATCCTGATATTTCTCTATTTTCCTGGTCCTAGCCTCCTTGATGGCTTCCATCCTGTTCTCGAACGGGATTGTGATGTCAATGATCATTGCCTTATTGTCCTTCGCAATGATCAAAACTGGCCTCAGATGTCCCTGTACTGCCTCATTTTCAGTGATAATCGTGAACTTACCCTCAGCTGCTTTCCTGACCCTGCTTACCACTGCGTCATGTCTTCTGGTCATCAGATCAGAGTATCTCATGCAGTGGTTGATGACGTGTGGCAGGGTCTCCCTTTCATAACCACATCTTCTGCAGCTTTTGTCACTGTTGCGTTGATTGTTAACTCCTTCCAATCAGCGGCAGTAGATTCAGCCGCTGATTGGAAGAATTCATTTGGGTTAGTATGAGTGAGGTAAGCAATTTCTGCCTGTGTTTGTCGTGCAGGGTTTTACCATCGAAGGTCAATGAGTTTTCGAATGCCCACTCCACTTCTTTTCTCGCATTCGTCCATGCACTCGAGATGGCGTTGGTGTTTCGCCTTAAATCGCCCTCATTCTCCCCGGATAAAAATCCGGCTAGGTCCAGCTGATCTACCGGGCGTCCCAGTAATGAGAGGTGGTCAAAACAAACTCCACTCCCCTTCCTCTCATTCTTAAAAATACAGAAGCAATGTTACTGTCTGTCCTGCAAACTTGTGCAATCATTCTGGTACCTTCTCTATTACTGTAATGGTCTCTGCCTACTACATCAAAATATAATGTAACTTTATACTACACACACCAGTCACCAGGCCTCGTGAATAAATAAACTCTTACTTGATAACTGTGACTTCAAAAAAATTACTGTTACAAGTCACAGAACTCTTGAAAGAATGTTTTCCTCATGGGTAGTCCGTCAACTGGCTGTTCCAATAGATATGCACCCACCCCAAATCGTTTGTACAGAAAGAACTTAAGCAGAATGTATAACTGTAACATGGAACACTATTTCTGTAATAAATTCTTACGAAAATGACACTCCAAACCGTTATCGCTGCAAAGAATAATATAATTGCTATTTCATTCTTTTTTTAAAAAGAAGAACAGTGATACGAAATGACACCTGATGAGGGAGGGTTAGGAAGCGGCAAGAGACCTTCCCCTTACGCGACTTTGATTACGTCGCCTCTCCACTTACCTGGAACTCAGCATAAGCCCACCTTTGTTGACACAAGCTGTCTGGCGTTTCCGCTGCGGGCACAGCTGGTACTTCCGCCCGATCTGCCACGGCACAGGCGAGTCACCAGCCTCGTGATCTGGAATCGAACCGGCAACCCTAGGAACTTGTCACATTTACCGTCTCTTAGATTTCTGATCTCTTGCTCTCTGATTTTAAATATCGACTCCCTGGTGCGAACGAAGCCGAAGGGCATTGTAGAAGTCAATCCCGGAAGCAAATGATTACCTTTTCATGTTCTTCAGCGGATGCATTTCATCTATTTTCAAATGACACAGAAAAACTGATTATTGCAGGTTTGTTATTGTCTTTGGCATTGACTAGTTCTGACTTCAAAGTTTTGTCTTGCTTCCTTCTTTCTTACTGGCGGACCCAGCATACAAACTACTCTTATATTTTCCGGTAATTAATTACCTCACATTATCTCATACAGTGGTTAATTACGAGTTATTTTATACACGGCTTTATTACATGCACACGTAATTACTATACGTCCCATCTGCAATTAGCGGAAAAGAGATTCCCCGCAAAGTACAGCAATAGTACTTCGAGAATTATCACAAATCGTTGATAATCGATAATGACAGATAAACATAAAGCTAATAGTGAGTAGTTTAAGGTAAGCCGATCCCGGAGGTACTGCAATACCGGGCCAACCCGTGACAGAGGTGGAGCAAGCTCCTAGCACTCCGTCATTTTCCAAAAATCAGTTTAATATTCTGGTCCTGCGATGCAGGACGTATCAGATATTAAGCTGATAAGAACAGATTAACTTTATTTAGAAAATGCTTAAAAGAAATACAATAATTGGTAATATCAGACATCAATTAGGTGGTACATATCTCCACCTTCCTCTACACACTCTTGAGGGCTCTCATATTTCCATTCATACTTTGGTGCAGTCACACGGACATTGCGCACGAGGGGGAGACTTGTAGTCCCTCCTCCCTGTTACACGAGTACTGACTACTTGGAGTACGCAATATGCCACTAACACACCGAGGGGGAGACTTGCGGTCTCACCTCCGTGGTTCATAAACACTTACAGTTTGGAGCACACAATATGTCACTGGCACTGCATAGTAGTCACAGAACAAGGGGGGGGGGGGGGGGGTTTACAGCTCCCCGACAGAGAAGTGCACATCCACATCGTGCGCACCGTCAGGGTCGACTCGGCTTTCGGCGTATTGTCTGACCCCTGTTACATGCTCGACATAGATGTCCCTACTCCAGCGGATAGCGTCCGTGCACATTAGGCGCCGCATCAGATGGCAGTAGCGGCGCCCAAGGCGCAGCTGACTGATAAGCTGCTCATTCCCTGGGTCCCATCCACCCAGCGCCCCAACAAGGAAGGCATCTACGACCACATCGTAGCCCTGCTGACGCAGGTGGCTCGCAATGTGGTCGTATTTGACCCTCTTGCCATTCCGTGCGGCTTCAAATGCGGCGTACCGATTTTCAAACGGCGTAGCCACATCGATAATCGCGGCGGTCTTCTCCGCCTCATTGAAGATAAGGAGGTCGGGCCGAAGACCGTCGTTGAAGCCTGGCACTGTCTGGTTCACGCGGACCGCGGTCCCGCTCGAAGGCTTGAGCGCCTTGACAAGCCGACCAAGGACCGCGTTGTGACGGCGGGTGATGGTGGCGAAGTGCGGCCTACAGTGGTTCAAGACGTGCGGCAGGGTCTCGTTCTCGTACCCACACCTGCGGCAGGTCTTCACCCCGTTCCCTCAGCGGCGGGACCCGTTCAGTGCCACACAGTCGAGGCGGGCTCGGTGCACGAACCGCCACTCCGCTCCGCATAAAATGGTTTGGCGGCGTCGAGGCAATTGTCACCGCGTAGACCTTGCCCTGATCTGGTTTGTTGAGCAGGCGCTGTCGGAAATAGCCCCTGATGGCATGTGTCAACGCGGTCTCCGCATCCTTTGCTCGCAGGGCAGAGGTGTTGAGCTGCAGCTGCGGCTGTAGGTCGGCGTCGAGGGCCCTCCCCACGTCCATCTTCGGCCTGATGCGCCTGGTGGTGGTTCGAAGGCGCGTCCAGACGTTGGTGACCTCGACACTTTCATTGGCGAAGTCTCCGTCCAGGCGGCCGTTGAGGTAGTCCACAAGGTAGCATGGCTGCACGGCACGGCGCACGCGCCGCCCCACCACGGCCCGCAGCATCGCGCCACAGAGCGGCCGCAGCGTGGTCGACCGCAGCAGGCGGAAGCCGTGGACTAGCTGGCTCACCTCAGCGAGGAGACTCGTGGGAAGGAGGTTGACTCCTCCCATTTGGTGGCTGAGGTAGAGGGGTTCGGCTCCCGCGCGTTGCGGGAGGTTCAGCCACCTTTTCCCCACAACCTTGAGGTGCTTGTCCAGGTCCGCGAGCGCCTTCTTCTTCACCACCCCGTTTCTCAGATGGAAGGAGAGGCAGGGCAAGACGAAAGTGTTGATGGCGTCAAACTTCTGCCACGGGGCGAGGAGTGAAGCGTCCACCTTCGTGATGTTGGCCTCATCTCCGCTATGGCCTCCTCCGCCGATCGGGCAACGTGGTACCCTGTCGGGACCCCAAGATACTGGTACAGGTCGGGCTCGGCCAGGACCTCAGGCGTTTCCCCCTGGATGCGGAAGGTGGATGGGACCGCCTCTTTCTTCCTACCATCGATGTGGAGGGTGGCGCACTTACGGGCGTTGAACCGCAGCCCCGCCCAGTCGGCCACCACTCCGGCCACGTCGAGGAGCCGCTGCAGGTCGACGGGAGTCCGGGCGACGAGTGCCAAGTCGTCCGCGTACGCGAGTGAGTGGACCGCTTCCTGGTGCAGCTGATATCCAGTGCGTAGGTTGGACAGGACACGAAGGATGGGCTCGAAGGCCAGGTTGAAAACGATGGGGCTCAGCGGGCATCCCTGTCTTACCCCTGCCCCGACGTCGACCGCCGGTGTGTAGCCAGTGCTGCTGCGGATGTTCGTGGTGTTGTCGGCGTACAGTCTTCGACTTCTACCGCTTCGTCATCCAGACCTGCCCATTGAGCGCGGCGAAGATGGTCCCGTGCGGCACCGAATGAAATGCGTTGGTTAGATCGAGCCACACGATGCAGCACTGTTTGCGGTTTTGGCGCGCATCTATGACGACCGACTGGAGGACGAAGTTGTGCTCCGCACATCCGTCCACCGGCATGAACCCCTTCGGGCCAGGGCTGATACGCTAGTTGCGGGTCGCTCCGCCAGCACCGATGCGCTGGTGTTGCTCAGGGCGATCGGCCGCCAATTGCAGATGTCGCTCTTATCTCCCTTTTTATATAGTAGAATGGTTCTCGAGGTAGTCCAAGCCCGCGGAATGTGGGCCAGTCGCGTCACACAGTTGAAGATGGCCGCAAGGATGTGGCCGCCAGCGTCGAACTTCTTCCAGACGGGTTTCTAGCGCGGCACTTCCATGGGCAGAGCTTCTGTAGCTTGGTGGCCTCCGGCGGTGAATGCGGGAGAAGTGCGCATGCAGGTCCTCAGTCGGGATCTGGCAGAAGGGGAATTCAACCTCTGTTATCTCCTGGAAGGCACGGGGCGGGCATCCACGGTAGAGTTTTTGGATGCGGGAGGCGGCCTCTGCATCGTATCCGTGACGCCGTCGCCTGCGGGACGTCGGGTTGGGCCCCGGCGGGCGATGGCGAGCAGTCGGCTGACGGAGCCGCGACCTGACCGGCATTCTTCATCTCTTCCTCAAGCCGGAGGAGCGCTTTGTCCAGCTCGGCAGCGCTCTGGATGTTGTCGAGGAGCGCGGTCCACTCCCGCTGCCTTTGTCAGGTCTGGCGATGGAGCGTCCTCCACGCCTACGCCTTCGGTGGTCGGCTCCCTAGGTGGCCGTTCCTATTGGCACGAAACGTTAAAACTATTGTAATACCTAATTGATATCTTATAATGCGTTTAATTACGAGTTACAGGGTTTTATTACGTGTACATTTGATTACCATACTGACCAGTTAGAATTTTCACCATGTAGCGGAAGAAACATCGCAGCGCACGTAAAACAAAAATAGTTCAAGAAACCCGTTGGTAAACGGTGTTTCTATATCCTCGTCTGTCCTTGAATGTACTGATGTGGAGGCTGAGGTGTCGCCCTCTTGATTATGTGGAGTGGAGTGACGACGTCGGGCACTCAGAAAATAACATTCAGTCACTTGTGTCAGTGAAACAACTATTTCATATGTTTAATATTCTGGTGCTGCGATGCAAGACGTATCAGATATTAAGCTGATAGGAGAACGAGTAACCCCTGCGCCCGTAAAACGAAAATATTTCAACGAACACCAAGAAACGTCAAAACTGTTGTAATACCTAAATGATATCTTATTATGAGTTTAATCACGAGTTACAGGGCTTTATTACGTGTACATTTGATTACCATACTAACCAGTTAGAATTTTCACCATGTAGCGGGAGAAACATCGCAAAACAAAAATAGTTCAAGAAACTCCACGGCCCGTTGGTAAACGGTTGTAACACGCGCTGAATACGGGGTTAATGAGCTTTATTACGTGTACACGTAATTACTATACGTCCCATATGCAATTAGCGGAAAAGAGAATCCCCGTAAAGTACAGTAACGTTGATTAACGATAATGACAGATAAATATAAACCTAATAATGAGTAGTTTATGGTGGGCCGATCCCGGAGGTACTGCAATACCGGGCCAACCCGTGACAGAGGTGGAGCAAGCTCCTAGCACTCCGTCATTTTCCAAAAATCAGTTTAATATTCTGGTCCTGCGATGCAGGACGTATCAGATATTAAGCTGATAAGAACAGATACTACACTTTGATCTTAGCCAAAAGGCCGAGAAGCGATGCCCTAATCAGGCGTCGCGACGCTGAAATACATTATCTGACGCATGGCGTCCGTGGGTACTGCAAGATATACTTGTAACTTCAAAAACATTTTTGCTGTCATCCGTCATTTTGACGTTACGGAACGCAAGGCAAGGGCCTACTGTACCGTTTGTCAGAGGGGTACGACTCAATAATTTCTTATTTCTATCAATTATGTAAATGTTCTTAATCCTAGTATACACTTTCACCCGTTCTGCCATCTAGTAGGGATTCATGTACTTCTGTCTCTCTCTCTGTCGCACACCAGCTCCGCCTCGCGACAACAGAACTCCAAGGCTCAACAACAGATGGTACAACTAATTCTGAAAGGAAAAAATAAACTTCATTCTCATACTTATTACGCGAATACATGTACTTATTCTGCCATCGTAAGCACAGTCATTTAGCAGGTCAGTACAGTGATAACGATCGGAGGTTGGCTATCATTACTCAGCTCTTCAGCGGTTTTCCTCAGTACCTACAGAGTGCCTCTCTACCTCGTCACCTACTTCATCACAGAGCGTCGTTTAATAACTTAATAACTAGACTCTTATTTTCGAAGTTCCAGAAGTTGCACATTTTTCTTGGTGCCCTCGTCAGAGGTGCAAACCCATTCCATTGTAACTTCCTTCTTTTATGTATATTGAGGGAGTTGTAAAAACGGCGAAATTCCCCTACACTCTGTTGTCCACTTAATCTAATCATCTCATCTGTCTGCACTAAATACCTAATCACGCAGCGGGAGATTGGGTAACATCATAGAAGGCATTGCTAAAAATAGTCACATTTAAGAAGTGTAGTGTAACAGTCCAAATTACATCTTCCGCTGATGTAAACTTAATCATACTGTTTAATTTATTATTATTCATTAACCTGAAGTTATTTTAGTTTCCTTTTCAAAATTGTAACTTTGTGTGGTGTTTGGAGTGTTGTACTGGGACAGATACTTCCAATTCGTGGCATCTACCCAAGCGTTTAAGACACAGATGTGCGAGGACCTTCGAGGCCTGGAAGTTTTGGTTTTGACATTAATGGGTAATAATTTATCGTGACTTGGGTGTAGCCCCATGTGTCACACTCTGACATTTATGGTTTCAGTATGCCAAAAGTCAGTTTGGACATAAAGGTTCATTGTCACTCACCGGAATGTGCATTTTAAGGAGTGTCAATGAGGCAATTTTAAAGAACCAATTAGACGCAAGAGTTGCATGTAATGTTTGAATGTTTCGAACCAGGGACATGCCGCTTCCATCAGCGCGTTGGTTTGGCATTTGGCTACAAATTTTGAACGTGGTCACACGCGTAACATTTGAGTCTATAACAATTCAGCAAGAAACTTTAAATCTACATAACATCCATAGTTACTCTAACGCTGTAACAAGTTACCATTAGACCAAAGTCATAAATCTTCTCCATTCATGTACTAGAATTTTGGCGTCATCCGCCTACAGGATGAACTTAAATTAAACCTCTTACTTAATTGATTAATTTCAATTAGAGGTATACAACATCTAGGAATACACGTGACATGGTGTTTGATACCTTCAATCGACGTCTGCATGTTTGGAGTCGTTTGTTAAGTTTACCAATTTCGCCTTGCGACATGTTCAGGATATGAGTACGGTAACCAGCTCTACTCTTGCATCCGAGCACTCACTTCTGGTACAGTCCTCGTCCTAGTCAGTTCGGGTGCACTCATATGTCACACTTCGTAGGGTTGGCTTACCCACACACGTCTCAAAAGACGCTCCATCTGACCTTTGAATGAGTTTATCCACCTGACTGATCTCCTTCAACGTTTACCTGTCTTTTGCTAGACCCTCGGCAATTACATCATAGAATTCGTGCGGACTCATCCATTGACAAACCACACACACAATCTCTACAACTTACGTACTATGCTCTGTGACCTTAATTTACAAGGAGTTCACCGATTGAACCAGCGAAGCCACTCATAACAGGGAAAGCGAAAATAGTTCGCGCGATGGCGACAAAGAAAAGCATTTATTTAACCAAAAAAGTACCATCATCCTAAGATCGTCACCGCCTCTCAATCGTCATTCGTAAGCAAAGACTCCGTTTATGGTTTCTCTTACAACAATGTATGTCATCTTTAATTTGTCAACAAATCGTAGTACTTCTTCAGTGAACACTTTCCCGGTTGTGTAGTAAAAGAATTCTTGTACTTTACCAGCATCCTAAACTACCTCTCCCTTTCGTCCTCACACAGACCTACAGCAGTTCCTGGACCGAAACAAATCTAGCATCGCCCTGCTCTGTATCCGAACCGCGGTCGTGTTCCTGAAGCGCCGAGCCATCCCTCGAAGTCTCATCTCAATTATGATGCTGGACTACAGCATCTGATCCTTCCTCAGGATTCTCGTAATTCCTACTAATATTTAAAGTGTCGGGGAACCACGCCCCACTATCTTCAACATTTACGTCTTCACGACGAACTCCAAGCAACAAAGGGTTTATTGTCCACAGACCAGGAGAAAAGCCCTGCGGTGGGAAGTCGTTCCTGGGGCGGTGCAGGAGGAATGTTTACTATAAAGTGGACTAGAGCAGTGGTATTCAACCTGGGGTACGCGTACCCCCGGGGGTACGTGAAATTTAACAAAATATATATATTGTTTTATGATAAACACTGAATAATCAGGGCAAAATTTAGGGTTAGCCACAGGAGAAGAGGACGTAAGGACATTCGATTTGGGAGAGCCATTTTTTTTCGCTCTCTCCTTAATGTAATTCTTATCTGGGCGGCAGAAACAAGCTCAATCATCTCAATAACAGGTCTGAACCGCATTAATTAATAATTGATAAAATATTTAAACATATTATTTTGCTTTGCTAAAATACCTTCGTTCCTTTATTAATTTTTGTATGATAGACAATAATGTATTTGTTGTTTAATAGCTTGATTTTCCTTTTTTAAAATCTTATTATTTAATACATTATTTTGGATGTAATTTATTTAATTTATTTTGGATGTAGATTATATACTATGTATAACTTGAATTATACAAATTATACTTTGGGGGTACAATGTTGAAGAGAAATTATATCTGGGGGTACGCGAACAAAAAAGGTTGAATATCACTGCTATAGGTGGGAAGTGTGACACGCCAGAGTTTTACACTACTACACACAAACTGAAAACATCGAGCAGTTAAGAGTAGCGTGTAGTGAGTCCACCTGTAATGTCTTCTGTGGGGGTTGTCATAATATTATAGATTAAATCACTGTGCCAGTGTGAGGCAATCTTAAGGGTGGCCACACACTCTACGGCTTACCGGAAGGCTTACGTCTCTGAAGGCAAACCGGAGCGTGTGTGTGTTGAATTTCGCCGGAAACTGAGCCCCCGATAAATCTGCAGTCGTTTGACTTTTTGCCTCGAGACTTACTGAATGTTTACAAGTCGCAACGTGTGTGGGCAGAGACGAGGGTAAAGGCAAGGCTTGTAGCATTTAGTCATCTCAACCAGCCACCGAGAACTTCAAATCCTAAGTTTAACAGTTCCAAATGTGTCCTCATCCATTCGCAGGTAGTTACGCCAGTCCGTCGGCTCTAATCGAGTTTCATTCAACAAATTTACGTGAGAATGTTTTGATCCATCTAACCAACTTCTGACCCACTTAGAACGTTTCAACTTTCTTTTATTTTTCAACATCAAAGTAACAGCAAGACCGATTAAAAATGGCATCGTCTTCACTGAACATTTTGTAGCACCGACTGAAGAATAAAAAGACTGAGCACAAACCTGACACAAAGTCTGTACGTGTGTGGTGGACTCTCAGAGGTTTGAGGCTTACCTTCCGACTTTAACTTGGAAGGCAGGCCTTCCGGCAAGCCGGAGCGTGTGTGGCCACCCTAAAGCTATACACATCAGAACACATGAAAGCCTGTTGTCTGTTGTTCGTTCAGTGGTTGTGGAACGAATGCTTTTAGGATGGGTCGTCGTCACTCACCGCGAAATCTTGCGCATGCGCGTATATCGCATTCCTAGTAGGGCTTTTCTTCTGGTCTGTGGACTGTACCTCCACCTGCTCATCATACGATTCATGACAAACTTCACTACTACGTCGCCTCTGGTCGCCTCGGCTCTCGGGAATATCAGAATCCCGAACGTCAGGGCCTTTAACACTCACGCCAGGTTGAGATCGGTCTTGATCTAATGTTTGCAGCGACTGAGGAAAATCTGCTAAGTTGTTCGGGTTCGATACCGTCCTCCCCCTGCCATCGTATTGACAAAGAATTTGTGTCTGGTTACAATACCCTCTTTCTTCATTGAAAAACTTCTATTAGCAAAATCCATTATCACCTGGTACTCAACCTAAAAATTTGCTCCCGATATTGCTTCTGTCGTCAACTGTGGCGCTGTCATGAAGTCCAGCTCAAATAGGTCACGCCCTAATCCGAATTCAAGCCAAGCTTGCTCTTGACCTTGATTGCCATGCCAATGACAACACACAATTTGCTAAGAATAAACAGGAACTTTAAGCCTCTCTCTCTCTCTCTCTCTCTCTCTCTCTCTCTCTCTCTCTCTCAGACATCACGCCTACTTCTGTTCTGCTGTCAATCAGAACAACTTTTTCTCTACTTCCTATCTTTATCTTTACGTGAGGACAACCTTGAAGATTTCCCTTATTAATGTAATATACAGTGACGTTATCTGCGTCTCCTCCAAACTCCAAATTAAAATTTTCACTTGCACGATTCACGTCAGGCACTCCCAATTTTTCATCTCTTAGCCTCAGACTCAGTGTTGAACGTGGGTGCCTACCCTCATAACCGGATAATGTTTGGCCCTCTACATCATCCTGCGGTCGTTTCCGAATGATTTCGGCCGTTGTTTTGATCATTGTCCGGCCTCTGCCCTCCGCCGGGGTCGAAAGTGTGGTCAGAGTCTGTCGAGACCTCGTACACTGCGGTCAACCACTATCGCCTTTACCGCGACCTGTAACTTCAATGATTCTGGGACGGAATTTAAACGATAGTAATCATCCAGCTCCACCAAGAATTGCACTACGTTTTGTTTGTGACAATCGAATAATTTTGGCAACACAATGTCGTTCAAAACGTGGCTGGGGCATTGATGATGGGTTAGCTCGTCAAGTTCACGCGGTCTGTGCGCCTCACCGTCAGCGTTGCCAATAGTGACTGACACAACTGGCACATGGTCGCTACCGCTACAAAGGTTGCTCAACCTACTATCACATTCATTCGTTATCCTCTCGCTCTCTTGTCGGGTTTCAAAATTAACTACAGGCGTAGAAGACGATCTCTGAACTGAGCTACTGCTCTAACCACCATGTCCTAGTATTACGTACTTTCTGCCTCCGACATGTGTGATGTTAACCTCTCACTCACATTCCCATTCATGCTCTCTGTTACATCAACTAATTTCTCATTCATTCTCTCAATTCCTTGCCGCAGGGCAGCCACAGACTCCTTAAACTTTCTGGTTTCATCTTTCATTTTTGTAAAAACCTGCTCGCTATTTGGGACCTGAACTGTTTCGACAACTGCTCTGGAATTTGTGCAATGTCATTTTGCAATTTATCTGGTCTTTCTCTATTCTCCTTCCTTTCCTGCTTTCTTCTCTTTCGAGTTCTTCCCTTTCCTCCTTCTTCCCGTTTCCTAATTTCCTCAGTTTTTCTTTCGTTTTCTAATCTCATTCTATCACTTTCCTTTCTGCCCTGTCGGCCGGGGGATGCTGACTACCTAAGTGGTCTCCAATAGGTTTAGCACTGACTGTACTAGCAATTACAGTCACTTCTGAGGGGGACTTGCATTACTTTTGCGCGCCTATATTCTCAATAGAAAGCGTCGTCTCGTCTCTTCGAAATCCTCAAACGAATTCCTGTCAAGCAAGGGCCAGCGCACACGTAAGACTTAATCGTCGGCTGACGGTTCTGTCGTTGTCGGCTGAAGCATACGACCCATAACGACACGACAGTTCAGTCCATGAGCATGCGCACACGTACGACTAAACAGTCGTTCTTTTGTTCCACATTCTTCGCTCTATGCTCGCCGAGTACAGAAGTTAGGAATGTTGCAAGAAGAAGTAGAGGAAGAAGAGACACACTGCAGTTACCTGTTCCTGAATTTTGTCTAACCTGCTCGAAGATTCTCCTAATTTCTTTACGCTGTCCCTGCTAGCAGCCTTCACTTGCTCCCGAAACAGGTTTATTTTTTCCTCCGTCACTCCCCCCTTAAGACTCGAAATTTGCTTATGAATATTCCTCATATTCGGCCCTGAGTTCCTATCCTACCTTTCGTGGTTCGCCTTGGCTTCGGACACTTGCGTTCTTAATTCTTCATTCATACTTTCATTCACTTGGTCCACTTTATCATTCATACTGTTAATTTGTTGCTGAGTGTCCTTTTTCAGAGAGATTACAGCTCGCTTTGATTTATTATTTGCATCTGCTATTCTCTTATTAATACTTTCATTTAGTTTACTAATCTCGGTCTTCAATTTTTCAGATAACAGATAATACTATCCTGCAATGTCCCTAAAGTTTCCTTCCTGATCCTTTCACTTTCATCTTTGTCCTGTTTTCTGTTTTCTCTGTCTACTGCACAGTCTGCCATATAACGTTTATTAGATTTGTCTGCACATTTTGATCTGCTGCCCCCCCCCCCCCTTCTTGCTATTCACATCAACTGAACCTACAGATCTTACGTTTTCTCCCCTGTTGTATTACATACTAATACTTCCTCAACCTCGGCTACTGGATTCCCCACTAATTGTTCGTCTTCGGTTTCGCCGCACGCCCTCTCACTTCGTAGCACCCTAGAAGCCATGTTGTTTCTTACTAACCTGAATAGGTAAGTCGTCGAAGATTGTAGTCCTCGGTTCGAACGTCTGTAGCTGCGAAAGTTGTAGCGACTTGTTCACAGCTCCACCGCTTCTTCGGGTCCCACGTTGTACGCGCCACTTCCGCACACGTCGCTCAACTGAAGTAGCCGCGGGTTCAAACCCAGTAGCGAGCCCTGTTCGCGTGCGGTTACAACTTGAGACATAAGACGTAAAAGCATATCTGGTGCGGGGTTTGTCGGTGAGCGAGGGCCTCCGAGTCTCAGGGAATGTACGGGGAAGCCGATGGTTGGAGCGGCATTTGCGCGAAGGAAGCCAAATCTCTGGGCTTGAGCAACTGAAGACGACACTGACTTTATCTTCGAGATGTCCACTTTTATTGAGTCTTGAGACACACTGATGTACAACCAATTGCACTTATTGCGAGGCAGCGCGAAGATTCGGCTGCTTGTCTTTGTACTGAAATTTAAAGGTACAAGCAGAACGTGTGTGCGCGATTTGAAGAACCAAAACTTAACAAGTCCAACCAACCAACCAAAAAGCTAACTAAGGGCGGAGTCCTGCGCAAGCGCAAGATATCGTCCCTTGCTAGATAACACCATTCCTGCGTACGAAACGCATTGCTGGAAATGGGAATAGTCCAACATCACAAGCGAGGCCATAAATACCCCCGCAGCCGGTAGTTGTTCAGAATTTTGAATTGAATACGGCGATCCGATTCGTCCCCCAAAAGGCAAACCCATGACGTCGGAAAGGCGCCGAAAAGCCATATTCGAATTTCATTGGTCCCAGTCACCTCACAGCGACATTTCTAGGCAACCCTCATTCCACATCTGGAAGGGTTTAACTTTTACGAGTGCGAAAGCTTTGTACAATAAAACCGCTCTAACTTGGACACTTGCGGTTCCACGATAATGTGTCCAACTTACAGATAGAGGGAAAGAGAAAAATCATCCTTTCAAATTGTGGTGTAATGACAATGTAAAGTATTATGGAGCCCTTCCCAAAAAGGATATTATTGATAAGAAAAGTCAAAAGGGTATATTAAATTTTTAAAAAAATTTGTTTTCACTAAAATAAACTTGCATGGATAAGCTCAAAGGGAAGGGCACCGATACTTTACGTTTACCGAAGATGCAATCAATCTATTTACTTACATAATCTAACTACTATAGGCTTGATCGAATTAAGAATAATTTAATTATTAATTATAATAATCTTTTGAAACCCACTCTCGTGGTTGCACATTACACCCCAGCCTCAATGACATTTTAAATGTTCAGAACGTATTTTTTTAATTGTACTTACGACATTAGCTCAACATATGATGTCACTTATTTCTTGTAAAAAAGTCCGTCACAAAACACTGCTTTTTTGCTTTTATCTTGGAATTTTCGATCCTCTTTCTAATTTTCGCCGCAATCAGAATAAAGTTTCAACCATTCCTGGTTGATTATGAGCGAAAGCACACCGTTCCAATTTCTGTTTAACTCAGTTGCAAGCTCAGTAGTGACAAAGTTAAAACTGTACCAGCAATACCTACAACAAAAGAATAACTGTACACTTTCACTGCATTCCATTGATGTGCTCAAAGTCTCACACCCTCAACCATAAGCTAATCCTCAGGTAGAAGGCATTCATCCGTCAGAAATTTAAAACAACAAAATACCAACTGTAAACGTTTCCCATAAAAGCAGTGAAGCTAAGTGCATGCATGCACCTGTCAAACTTACAACAAAAGGGGTGACCAAGTTCCAGGATATAGGGGTGTCTAACTAGAGGGGTTTTACTGTATAAGTCACGTCGCCCCTAGACGGAAAGTCTGGAAGAAACGGCTGAGTGTCGCCTCTCTCTTCAAATTTAATAGATTAAACAATGCCAAAATTAAAGAAATCAATCAAATTTGGATCAAGTAAGGCGGACCAAATACTATCTAATAACGCCTCCTTCTTTTGTATAACTGGGATACTGGGAACGACCTGTCCTTCAGGTGCCTGAGCACTGCGGGTCGCAACTTTTCGTTGGTTTCATCTATAGACATTTCGTAGGACTCCTTGGACGAGGGATCGGCCCGTCGCAAGGCGTCTATCTGTACACAGGACAGCACAACACAGGAAAACATCCATGGTTTGAGTGGGATTTTGGATGGAACACGCTATTTATTTATGATCTGCGTGATCGTTGATCTACATATGCTGATCCCACGTCACGCAGTCCAATTCTTCATGTTTTTACACTTCGTTAAATTTCACAATTCTCTCAAATGCACCGCTACCACCTCACAGTCGTGCCACTCTCCGCAGCTCACAGCTCGGTCCCCCTTCACACACACTGACTTCTCAATCATCTCCTTTCTTAATACTGTAACTTTTAATGCAATGCAATCCTCTGCGTTCCCACGTACTTCAGGTACCGCTATACCACTCAGAATCGGCTGTCCATTTCGGATCGCAAGCTTACAATATTCCAGAATATAAAGGAATACAAAGAAATCGTAAACTAACAAAAGAAAAGCAGGACAATACAAAACCTTATGACCTTGCAATTAAAAGTTGGGTTTCTTACACTGTAGCATACACCAGTACAGGGATTGATGAGCGGTTACAGTGAGCCTTTCGGCCAATGAATGTGAAATGTCAATGCTACAAGCAATCCGGTTGGTCGTCAAAACCAGCACTCAAAGGATCGCAGAACTAAAGGAAACACTAGGGACACCCCTCAAAGGAAATTCTTGGATTTACGCTGCACGCTCGTTGAACCTGATGACTGTATTGTGTCCTGACCAAGGGTAGCGGAATATTAACATTCCTCATTGATTGCACTGGTTACAGCGATAAAATGATGATGATGAGATCAATTACATCTCACTGTGTAAATCGTACGCAGTGGGACATCATTCCACAGCTACACTTACCCTTCGACTGCTGTGAAAAGCGTAGAAACAAAATTACTTTAGACGAGTTACAGTTAGAAGCGCTCCTCAAGAACATACTCGCCCACAACGACGAATTACGATTGGCCAGCCATAAAGTTAAGCTTATCGAAGAACAAGAATGGAAATTGAAACAGGCAAATAACAAGCACCAACCTCCAGGGCTGTCCTCTGTAGGCGCAGCCACATTAGCTGCCGTTGTTGCAGAAACTGATGGCCTAAATTTGTAAAGTGGAAGGAAATGCAGTTCTGTCGTGTTCAAGCCTAGGATAACAAACAGCATTTACACGTCAAGTGACGGCTTGCACGGGCAACAGAAATGGCCCCAGTGAATGGGTCTCCCGGAACAAGGTCCACCAGTAAGAGTTTAGCAGTTGGAAGAAGGTAACCTGATCGGTTGTGCTTCTGGAAACTACAAATGAAGTTAGATCTATCATTTTCGAGACGGCAGACCTGTTTTTAGGAACAAATAAGATAGATGAATTACAAACCGACCTGAGGGAAGCTGCCAGGAGGGTTTCGAGGTCCATCTCTGTCCTCGTCCTCAGGGTACTGAAGTGGTGGTCATCCACCAGTCACACGGGGCTGGAGCAGGTATATATAAGATACGGCGGAGAGCCCCAACTATTCAGGGTATAATTTAATAGGGGCACGGCCCGCCACACCCCCACACCCCCCGATCATGGTGGCCATCAGCTGAAGTGATCTTCCCACCATGCCGCGGAGGCCTTTAGCCGAAACGGCCCCTTCCTCTCTGGGTTCAAGCCCCAGAGATCCAACCAACCAAATTCCTTTGGACAACTTGCCTGACGGGATAACCTCCCATCAGCAACAACAGATCCCAGTTTGAATGGTCGAGGCTCCGGCCACGACGTAACCCTGTTAGCGAGAGCAACATTTCCGTTTTTTCTAGTTAAGACCGTGTACCATTTCCAGCAATACACCTTGTGCACAGGAATTGTTTCATCCAGGAAGGGACGATGCTTGCGCTAGCGCAGGCCTCCGCCCTTAGTTAGCTTTTTGGTTGGTTGGCCCAACCACTTCAGTACCCTGAAACCTCGAAACGTTGGTCTCCTCATGTTTTAAACACTTGACACGGCTGATAGCCCGAGAAGATTTTATTGTACGTAGTCGAGGTGAAGGCTCAAGATTATACATTCATTTTCCTACTTTACGGTTTTAGTCAATAATATGTAGCAGTCACGCTCGTCCTCTTAAGCGCACAGGGTAAGTCTGATTTGTATATACAATTCCTAATAGTCTGTCCATCGTAGTCCTTTTATCTCAAATGAAGTATTCTAGAGAAGTTTTATATTGGACAAATGTCTTGATCTTTTTGTAGTTCAGGAAACATTTCGGCACTGAACAAGTTAAAAGATGTTTGCTTCAACATCTTAAGAGGGACTCGAACCCAGGATAGGTGTCGGGTCTGTGACCTTAGATCCTGTAATTTGCTCCGTCGATCTTTTATCGCGGTTACGTTCCTGTCGACAGAAACCATCCTCGTCAGGACTCCAATTCAGTGTCGAGGCCTTTGCCTCTGTAATCTTCTCTTCGAAGCAAAACACTTTGATCCGCGCGCCGTTGTTCTATCTCGCTTAATTTCGCGGTTAAAGGAAGCGCCCTTGCCTACAATCGAACTCAGGACAATTTTCCCTGAGTCCTGACCTTCCTGTGTTCTCTTATTTCACTTGACGAATAATCACGCCAGGGTAGGAGCAGGCCAGGTTTCTCGTTCACGAGCCGTAGAATCACATTAACTAAGGGGAAATACAACAGTTTTTTGCAAATTTATCGTATGGAACACAGGGCAGTTTTCTGTAAGGTGACCACGCTCACTGTGACAAATCCTATGAAAGGTAAAGTTGTCTCTGGTGCTTAATAAACATCACGCCATGAAGACTCATGGCTTCACATATTCTTAACCTTTGCAGTAGATCCAGAGCGTGGGCAATGGATGAGAGGCTGGGTGGGATACATTACTGGTCTGGCCGCAGTGGCGAGGAGGGAAATGTGTATTCCAGCTGCCAAGAATTGAACCATGGTTGTCCAGTCTATAGTGTAGCCACTGCCCTGCAGTGACTGAGTTACTCTTTAATCTCTTTTAGGACATACACAGAATTTTACTGGCATTTGGTTTCCTGTATTTGATAATGTTGTAGTAAACATATTCTAGGTAGTCTCTGATATGTGAAACTACAGAAAACCGTATACATTCACTGTTATCATTAGGACATAACACATCCGCACACTACATTCAGCTTTATTTTTTTAAGCTTCCTTTGCGTATGTTGGAGGCCTCATAACCTTGACATTGCTTTGAACCCGAGGTGATTAAAGTGCGGCTGTGTCTACGTCCATACTCACATTTCATTAATTAAGTTGTGAATTAAAAATTAAACCGCTATTACAAACGTTACACATCGAATATGCAAGATCACAGTACAAGCAAATCATTCTCCCAATGTCCGTACTTCATTCCTGACATTACCATACAATGTTTCTGTGACATGCGATTAATAATGCAAAGATGACAATATGGCGACCAAAAAGTAACTAAGCAGAATGTGATTGCACAGAATCAATTCATTATTCAAGGCTAAACTACATTTCTATAGGTACAAGAAAACAAAGGACTTACATGTTTTTGCTTTTGTTTTTGAATTTAATTTGTACAGATCTTAAAATTAATATGGGCTCCTGTCTAACACATGTGACTGCCATGAAGCTAACCAAACTAATTCCTCATCTCGCCACAAGAGGACTCGGCTTATTTCACATTGTTTGGTGCAATAACAATGTAGACTTTTTGACATTGTTGTTGAGTGTAATACACGTCAGACGTTTTGGCCTCTCGTCTGCACAGACGAGGAGTCAGTCTCTCGTTTCTGAGGCTGAGTGAGAATCTCGTACCTGACGAGAAGACGAAGTCCGGAGGTTTCTGACTCGTGCTTTATTAAATGAAAGGCGTCTGGACATCAGTTAATTTAATATATATATCAATCTTAAGCTTGGAATTAGTAAATTTGTGATGGTTCCAGGAACTAGCTTCTTTTCACTCGTCCTCTAGTACACACTGAGTACATTTTCGGTGTACAAACTAGGTGACTCTCCTTGCCACTGCGCGCAGATTGGTTCTGAAGTCAACCCACCGTTCAATCCACTGGGTACCCGAGACGCTTTCCAGGTGGTAAAGCGGATGGAACGTGCATCTTTTGCTACTGACATTCGTCTAATGCCGGGATTAAGAATATGCGAAGGTATACCTCCACTTTCCATACGCCGCAATGTCTTTGTGCTTAATTAATTACAGAGAGAATTTCACCTTCGAGTGCAGCGTGCTGGCTACCATTGCTAGTAGAAACATTCGTTAAGAGTAAGACAGACGTAAGACAGTCTCTAGACTTACTGCAGCGAGCCAACAAGCCTTCGAGAGAAGTGACCCCTGCAATCAGAGGCACAGCTGCGAATTTCCCGGAGTCCAGCATTTCTCCCGGAGGAGCCGGAGGAAACACCTCTTCTTCACCGAACTCGGTGTCGGTCGTGGGCAGGGACGGGAATCCGAACAGCAACGGCTTTGACACCAACAGACGCAAATGTGACCGACGTTTGCACGAGCGGACAACAATGATCGTGAATTACCTTGAAGAAAGTGCACGTTAAACGTCTGTTCAGAAGCACGAGAGAACAAGCTCTAATAAATGTACATGTTTTAACGCTCTCTTAATTACTTAATTATTATAGCGGGTAATATAAAACTCTTCGTCCATTTTAAGAAATATCAAGGCAATTTAGTCATACTTAAGGCTCACACAATCTGCTACCTGTAAAACTGACTGTGTCGTAGCCGTTCATGAAAACTTGCGTCGCTCTGTATAACGCGTAACCTCCTCTCTAGGAATGAATGTTTCAAAAGCAAAATCGCCAAACCAGAAGTGGCTGGCTTGTCAGAGTATGGACAACAAGATTGTCGTATTCTCAGCTTTGAATCACAAGAAGACCTTCAGTGGACACGTGGTCGCTGGTTACGCTTGCACTCTTGAGGTGTGTCTCATTCCCTACAAATGAGAATTGCATCTGATGCTGCGGTGTCTTGGGCTCCTGGCTAAAAGTTTTGCCGTGAAAATAAGTACATAGCAGTAACGAAGATAAAAGCTCAGAGGACTAATATTCAGGAGCTGATATTTCAGAAGACACAGAAACTCAATAAACGTACATCGTGTCAACTGCGCGTTCTCTCTTTGCACACGGTGAAAAACTTTGATTTTGAAGACCTTTCAATGCTCATTCAATGTAAGGGCAGACATGACAAAAGACGAAACGATGGAATTTCTTGCATGTATATTACTGCGTATTCTTCAGAAGCAACATTTTTAACTTTTGTGGGCATAGTAATTGATGACGCTACTCTATGGCTGTCTGTCAGTGAGAATTGAAGATCTCTTGTCTGCAAGTGTGAATATGGCTGTCTCATGGGTTTTTACTGGTAGACGTTCGCCGAAAACTTCTACCAGAAGACAACCATCTTCATGGTGACATTTCTTCGGTGGTGTATGCAAGAGTCCAGCATGAATTAATGCAGGAGCATTGCAAAGACATGGTATTTAAAAGAATTATGACTGCTGTAGTCAGTGTACCTGATTCTTTTAACGCCACGTGACCTAAACCAAAGACATTTAAAGGTGTTCCTTGACTAAATTCAAAGACGAAGTTGCGCGAGCTTTGTTTCATCATTATTAGAAGAGACCAAAGTTTTCCTTATCGAAAAAGGACAACCAGTCAGTGGCATTGAACGTTCAAATTCGTGACGCAAATTTCCAGGCAGTTGAATCAGCTAAATACCAAACCTCATGGGAAATGCCAATTTGTAAGTAAAATGAACAATGCCTTGCCCTTCTGGGGGTTATTACAGTTATTTCATTGACAGCTGATTCATAATTCTTGTCACTTTCAAAACTGCTAGAAAATATTTTATCAATAAACACAAGATGAGTCGTGGTTGGTGGTGGATGAACGCACTCAACAATTCCAGCAGCCATATGCAATTGTCTACGTACGTACACTTCCGTTTGAGCAGAGCATTGTTCTCAACATTTCAGAATATCTGATAGTCATTCAGGAGCATCGAAACAAGACGCTGAACACATTCTGCAGTTTATACGAATTGTTCTAGGCCCATATCTAAAAATGTGAGTGGCTTCTTCCTAAAGACAAATATCCGAATCTGTGGCAGGGGGCAGCCGATCGAAAAAGATATATTTGGAAGCACGTTTTTGAACTGGCTGTCTCTCATAAAGCTGAATAAATGTACACAAGGAAACAGTTGACAGACAAGAAGCGTCAAACCGGAAGTGCAACACTTGGTAGCGGCAATGATGGCTCAATGGTCACTTTGGGTTTTCATTACAAATAAACATCCCATTTTTATAAGAATAACAATTTTATTGAACATGTTTTAACATAAATTAAAAACATTTAAAAGTAGCTTATTTTCCTTGAAAAAAATAACAAAACCAATCATAACATTTTTTTTGTCTAACACCGCTTGTTGAAACGTCGGTTCACCATTTGTTTTGATATAACCCTGAGGGGGCGGACAGTACTCGTTCTGCTGTATGTCGGCTGCAGGCCCAGCATTGGCTGGTACTTTTGACAGACTATGCCGCCTGACTCACGGGTGTCATAAGTGCTGGTAAAAGACGGTCGTGCCTGTTGCAAACCTGGCATCCCATGCATGGCACCTACTCCGCCCGCCCACCAAACACTGCCGTAGATTCCGGCATATGTCGCATATTCTTCTTCACCCGGCGTGGCTGGCCTTCCCTGTTAAAAAAAACAATAATTAAAGACTATGGCGAAAGTTAAGTCCTTGTCAGATTTACAAAGTAAATGTTTTATTTAATGAATAATTTACTCAGATATTAAGGCACTACCCTCAGTGGTCCGTGGCCTAGTGGTTAGTGTCCTTGCCACTGGACCTGGACCCACAGTTCGCAGGTTCAAACCCGGTCGAGGGTGATAAAAATCCATAGCACAATATCCTTCGCCCCATGTCTTAGATTTACGAAAGGTAAACCTGCAAGCATGAGAGAATTAATGTTGTTCAGCAAAACTCAGCGGCTGTGTTTCTCACTCACGTGTATCCTGATCCCTATTACATGGCTGTAGCAGACAAAAATCAGGATTGACTAGAAATTGTGTGGAGGCAGTTGGCTGGTCACTCACTACTCACAAATGCACCCTACAAGACTAATGGGGACAAGTTGCCCGAGAATCTGTCCTGGGACGGGTCAATAGGCCCAATCCTTGTAGTAGATGATTATTATTATTATTAAGACATCTGTAGAAACTGCGTGTATTAAAGGTTTTAAAACAGAGTCTACACCCTCTATTTGGTAAGGTGTCTGACAAAGGAACGCAACAGAAATCGAGCCTTAAAACCGTATGTCATGTATATTCAGAATTATCAGGAATAGCGAGTTGTTTGAGTGTGTAAAGCTGCAAGAAGGTTTGTGGGTTCTGTCTGCTCAGAACGTCCTGCACACCTCCAATCTTATTTTCTATCTAATGCCCTCTGTTGGGGTTTCACAAATTATATCCCCGATGTTTAATGCTTAAGACATTTGGAAAAAAAAATTCAGGTAGTATTTACAATTAAAAGTATTCTGACTGACATACCATTCATTGACTTTAAATTGGGTTCACAGACAAACTTCTGGCACGAAGGTTACCTTGACATTTTGGGTCACGAGCCTCGCATAAAACTAAGCATTTTGAAATTACAGGACACACATATATGATGCACATAAGATTTTGAAAGCGTTGATGGAAATATTTGGTGGGCTTTGGTTCAACCCTACCGCTCCTAGAAAGCTAGGCGTCTTTAAAGTTTTCTGAATGTGCTGTTGACTGCTCTCATACTCCACTCTAACAAAATGATGACCAACCAGTGGAAGGTGATTGTTGTAGCTTGAACTGGTTTCGAACGCATTGGCTAATTATAATCTGTGAAATCAAAAATGGTATGTTTCATCTCCACAAATTGAAACCTTTTCCTAGAGTGGGTGAAGTTACTCGCTGGTGTTAGTTGGCAAACTTCCATGTCGCTCTGCAGCATGGATCACTAAAGACAGTAAGACACGAACAACACTTAATCGGCTCACTGCCATTATATAATATACTGTGAAATTAATACATACCGACAGCCTGCTGAAATCGACGTCATATGGCCAGATAAGGTGCCAGAGGATTCCCCACACCACCCGCAATGCGGCAGCTACAATTATGGATGTGATCTAGAAACAAAAATAGTTGCGTCACCATGTGCAAATCAAGGAGAACAAAGATACATACTCATTACCACAACAAGCTCAACGTTCACATGGCCACTGATAGATGGCAGCACAAATAATTGATAGATGCTTTTCAGCTGACAATGCTGACGGATGGACTGGACGTCTCCGTGAGTTGATTTCTTTATTCTGAGCGGAAAGAATTCCTCATTGGAAGTATGGCATAAATGATAATAGCAAGATCGGAAAGGTTTACTCTTTGGAGTACACACAAGTTCTAAAGTCATTTATGTTGTTCGGAACAACATCAAAAATTTCATATGGATACTAATATATTGTTGCATGAGCAGTTTACATTGACATTTACAAATGGCAGCTAACAATTACTGGCTAAAAGGAGCAACAGACACACAGACATTGATACTGTGAGTTCAGACACGTAGTGCAAAGAATTTATAACTCCATGACGCATAATTCTTATCGAGGAAAGAGAAATTTCCAAACGTTCGCTACAGTTTTAGCAAGTGTCCCCCAGCGGATATCTTCATACACTCATACCTTATTTCCTTACGATAAATTTTAATAATGTCTTCCTTTATTATCTTAATTCTTATAATTGGTTCTTCCCTTAAGGGTCGTCACCTAATATTTCGTGAAGACTATGAATTATAGAGTTCCCAATTATGCAATTGGTCCCATCGCAAAAGAAATATAGAATACCAATTCTTCATTTGCTTTAACACAATGGGCCCTGTAAACGTTCTCAGAGTTTTATTAAAATTGTTCATTCATGATGAGAAAATTAAGTTGGAGACGGAAAATTTTCTAACGTGCATTTATTGAATTCGACGTATCCAAAGCTGGATTTACTGCCATCTTCGGGGGGTCGGATGCCCATGGTCACAACGTTTCCTGTAGTAACAGCCCTGAGATCGAACCCAGTTACGGTTTAAACTCAGGCCACATTTGTTAAGCGACTGACGAAAACCAAGAAATTTTCTGTTCAATCGAATGGAATAGCTCATGAATGAAAGTCAGAAAGTTTAACTACTTGGCAATTATAATGACCAATAGTGGTCATCAAAACATGATTTTTCTGGTGATAGGAACATAGAAATGTCAGGTTCGTTACAAAACCAACTTCTGAGATTAAATCCACTTAGAAAAATTGTGATAGTAGGGATATTTTATTGGCAGGTGACTAGATTAGTTGAAAAATAAATCAATAAAGTAACTCAAACACAGACAATTCTTAACATTTCTTAAGCAGACTACAAGAAATAAACGTCAAACCTGTGACCCAAAACACAAGACGTTCTTCAATTTTCCAAGTACAACTTTCTTTTCTTTAGATTATCGAAACGTAAAATTTTTGGGAACATGGTAGTGTCAAAAGATCATTATGAAGTTTTGTCCATATTCACCGTAGTACCACAGAAGAACGCTTAGAATTTTAGGCAGAGAAAAACTGTTACTCTCTTAGACCAGCACCCAATTGTCAAGACCCCAAAGACCCAAGTCCCAAAGACCACCCATTGTCAGTTCTTTTCGTAAAAAGTCTTATATTTATTCGTAGCCACTGTAAGAAGGCTATATTCTGGGTCAATAAAGACGTGTGCATTTGTTAAGATAACATTTTACGGTAAAACGTCTCAAGACGAGACGGAAAAGTACGACGAAATAAGAAACGTAAACATTAACATACTGATTTTGCCTCGATTTTATATTACTTATGTTTATTTTAGAAAAAGCAGAATACAGAATATTGCATATGGGGCCCCGATGGCTGAAACAAAAAATGTAAGGTAAATCCGGGAGAGATGCCGCGGCGGGAGAGACGCCGCATTTTCTAATTCGGTGGGTTCCGTTAATTCTATTCCGATGTCAGTACATTTCCTTGTTCAGTGAGCCAAGAGAAATGTTGTGAGTGGACGCAATGAAAATCAGTGCTGTTTTGCGAGAGTTATAACTGATTTTATGCGGTGAGTTTGATAATTTTATGCTCGAAGTTATTTCTATTGTTCATAAGATGTGTCTTTATTAGTTCCAATCGAAGTAACTATGAAATCACGATACATTACAAGTTCCCAGCGTTGCTGGTCTTAACTTTGCACGACGTGGCCGCCATGTTGGTTATTGGGTAAGGCAAGTGGGAGGGCGCGGCGTCTCTCCCTGAAGATAAGGAGAGACGCCGCAAGAAATTAAGGGAGAGATGCCGCACTTAAAAAAATACCGCATCTGATTTAAAAAATCATACATATACAATATAGGGTACTCAAAAATGCCTGGTCTATTGCATTATCTTATATTATTGAGGAAAATTAGTCCAGTGTTGAAAATACCGAGAAAATAATCAACTGCAAGGAGCAACTGGCTTCTGTCCTCACTGAAACAACCAACATAGAGGAAATGCGAAAGAAGCAAAGAGGAAAAAAGCAAAGGTGAACAGTCCGAGTACTTCAGGTCTACAAGGTTGAAAAACTTAAAAAAAGAAGTTCTAATCAAGAGACCCCTGAAAACTGTAACACCAACAAGTGCTGTGAGTACTGGGAAAACTGGCTGCATGAGTTCTGCTCTCCGTACAAATTTCATTGACTAACGCTTAGACTTTAAATTCACTGGTTTGCACTTAGACTCCAAGCAACCTCTGGAACATTTTTCTTTCAAGTTACTTGATAATTGAAAATTCATTTGAATATTCGTTAACTTTTCAATTTTAATTGGTATTCACATATTTTCTCCATTTTAATGTTAACATTAATTCATTAGTTTGAATAAAGTTCATCAGTTTTCATTTTCATTTGTTTCTTTTTGAATTCAAGGATGTTTTCAAAGAGCGGCATCTCTCCCGGCATGTCCGGGAGAGACGCCGCAAAGACAACTTTTTTTTATCGCCCTGTATCTCTGAGAATTAATTTGCTTTAGATATTTTGTTTAAGAATTGGTATAATAGAGGTCTTAAATATAATATCTCTGAATTTTCAGCCGTTTTGACCATTTTCGGATTGAGTTAGAACAAATGTTGTAAAAAGTGCGGCATCTCTCCCGGAATTACCTTATGAGGTTTGTATGACTGTATTCCGGAAACCGATCATATACATAACCGATATAAGAGCTGACGGTATCCTAATAAATCGGCACGTAGTTTTCTGAGTTGTCAAGTCTTACATTTTGTAAAAACGTCTACCCACATGATTGAAGCTGTAGGCTCATCCGTGATATCAGAATCATATTCTACAGTCCATCGTGTAATATTGTTGTGCATTCTACACAACAGGGAAAGGAAGTAGCGCGTTTCTCCGAAACGTCGAATGCATCTTTCAAGTACACATAACATAAAAGTACAGGAGTCAACAGTGAAAGACCACCTTGAAAACCTTCAATATTAAACGAAATAAGAACATCAATGTTTTGATAATTAAGATTGGATTGATCTAGCTCCGGAGCATAATGACACGATATTTTGTTGGCAGAAGTGACCTTCTGGGTCAAACTGCATCATAGGTAGCCACTTGTTATTGACGTCAAAAACATTTCCTGTGAAAGCATAAAATGAGTGCGTTATGTCCCTCTTGCAGTATATGTAATTTTAACGATTACGTACAACTGGCATTTGTCACCTGGAAATGACGGATTGCAATAACATTTTGAACGCAACTGTTTGCATATGTATTCATACAGTATCAGATTAACTCACTGTTATAAAATGCGAGACGTCAGGGCACAAAGAAATCAAAGGACGCTTACTGAAAAATGGAGGTATGTCTGTCCTCTGAAGACAAGAATCCTCGCATATAATATCTGCATTTTTAAGACAATATCATGCAAGGAGAACTGTGTGTCCAAGCAGTTACAAGTTTTTCGTTTCTGCTGTACGATCTTGTAATAAACAGGCCAAACATATTTACTCAAGATAAATCGCACTCATAAACGCTGCAGATACCACCAACTCGCTCCATTCTGACTTAAAACAGTCTACATTACAAATATCAACTGATTATGACTACTTAAGAAAATAATTGCTGTTTATTCTGATAATCGCACAACATCCATAAATACTCTGTGTGTAAAACTCATGATGAAGAAGGTAATGTCACCGAGTTTCTTTCAAAAGGTTCTGGCATAATATTACAAACTTTATCATCTACTGTACATGTCATCAGTTTATTATATGCTTTGTACTTGTCACAAAAGCCCAACTACAACAATAAATGAATAGTCTCCAAGACCAGACGAGTAAAATTAACGTTGTTACCATAAAACCAAAAATAAATCTTGCTGTATGAGTTATACAAATTGCGGTACATAAATGGATGTCATTTATCATTACGGATAAGCAAAGATAATGAAGCAGTTAGTGCAATTACATAAAGAGACGACGTAATGCATTACGTGTACCAGAAGACATGCCTGCAAGAAATCGATACTTTGTAGTCAAGAGATAAATTTGATGTACTCGACACGGTGGTCTAGCGGTCAGAACACTAGCCTTGTAAGCCTGGGGTCCCGGGTTCAATTCCCGGTGGTGCTCAAATTTATAACTTGTGTTGGGCAAGGCCGTGGTCTAGGCATCACGGAGGTTTCCTCCGGGGGCTTCCCCGGTTTCTCCGTGGCATCCCAACAATTACTCCATTCACACACAGAAGAAGGCAATGGCAAACCACTTCTGATCATCTCTGCCAAGAATGTATATATGTATGAGCAGGTCCCTGACAACCTGAAGAGGTTGGAAGGATCCTGTTCATAATATATGGACCTGTCGTCAGACAGAACACTACAAATAAAAAAATAACTCGACATAACATACAGACAATAATACCAATTTGATAACAACACAATTTATTATATTATACTATGTTAACTGATATTTCCCATATCATGATGATTCATTTTCAAATTAAATTTTCTTTGGACAACGTCGGCATTCATAGATGCAATTTCACCGAAATTAAATTTAAGCCGAACATGGAAAAATATCGAGGAGAATCAAGGAAGGTGTGAAGTTATCCGAAATTATAAAAGTACGGAACCGATAACGGAAAGGCTGGAAGTGGATGAGGGATGAAGACTGGAAATACGTAATTCACCGTTGTATTTCAAATAAGTTTGTAGCCAGTCTTTTACAACAACAAGCATCCAAGCTTTTTCTGAATATTATTAAAGTTACAGGTCGGTGAAGAAGCAAGTTCACAAAATGGGGTTTTAGGTCCACGGATAAGACGAGAAAATCTCCATTTGGTTTATCCTACCATTCAAGTAGTTCTACTGGAAGTTTAAATATTTATTATTTCAGAATTAATTATAAACAGATGTGGGGAGTTACTATAAACACGCGTAATAGTAAAATGAGTGATGTTAAAACGTTGTTAAGCTCCAGACCTTTAGAAATATAAAAGGTACCAGTGCAACGCTAAGTGCTTCTCAGTTTTTGTTAATCTTTAATGAACACCGAAGACTTCAAATTCTCTTTAATCGCTGGAAAATAAGCTTAAAAAGTGCGCGTTCGGTTTTGAGTGCATACGTTACAACGATGTCTTTATTGCGAGTTCACAGATTACATTTAACTGATGCACATTTACTGAAAATACAAACACATTTTTTTAAAAACCTAATAATAACACAGACATCGGACTGTAATACTTAAATATTTAAAATATTTTAAATAAATGTCAAGGAAAAATCATAAATCATAATTTATGCCATGTATAATTTTATTTGAGAAAATCTATATCAATGATATTACACGCTCTCAGTGTGTAATTGGCTGTTTTCCAGGATTTTACGACGTGTAGTTTGACATACGTTTATCAAAACGTCCGTCATCAGGTCACTCTAAGGATCTCTGAAACGCCGATAAACTACCAGACTACACGACGCCTATCGTAGAAGGCATTCTTCAGAACAGATATAGCTCTATGCAAGTATCACGTAAATACTGGTGTTTAGTAAACAGCTAGTTCCGTTGTTATCTTTCTACGGTAACGCAACATTTTTAGTTTCGATAAGTTAAGAACAGTGACAGCTTCGAAAGCTCAGGAATGACGGGACAGAATTGTTTCACGCAGACACAACTAATGTACTTGCAAAACGCATTCACTCTCTAAATGTCTCCTAAGATGAAGAAAACAACGAACAATATAAATGTGCATGTTACAGACTGTTACTAAAAGCTTGGAATTTCTTGGACATGCTGTATATTATTACTTACTGTCTCTGGCGGCATCCGAACTCGCTGCTAATGCGAAGATTACTGGTGTTTAGTAAACAGCTAGTTCCGTTGTTATCTTTCTACGGTACGCAACATTTTTAGTTTCGATAAGTTAAGAACAGTGACAGCTTCGAAAGCTCAGGAATGACGGGACAGAATTGTTTCACGCAGACACAACTAATGTACTTGCAAAACGCATTCACTCTCTAAATGTCTCCTAAGATGAAGAAAACAACGAACAATATAAATGTGCATGTTACAGACTGTTACTAAAAGCTTGGAATTTCTTGGACATGCTGTATATTATTACTTACTGTCTCTGGCGGCATCCGAACTCGCTGCTAATGCGAAGATTACAAGAAGTAGAACTGCGATAACTGAGTAGTTGAAATACATCCTGTTACTTGTTGAGGTACCAGTAGCCCTGTCTTCAGGTCCAAGAAGGATTCTCTTACAAAATGGTGGCCGAGTCACACTGAACGATATAATTGCACCCCGTCACAAAAAACACGACAGAATATAAAAAAGATTCTTCCGTTTAATTATATCTTGATATCAACACCGTATTCGCCACGGTGGTCTAGCGGTCAGAACACTAGCCTTGTAAGCCTGGGGTCCCGGGTTCAATTCCCGGTGGTGCTCAAATTTATAACTTGTGTTGGGCAAGGCCGTGGTCTAGGCATCACGGAGTTTTCCTCCGGGGGTTTCCCCGGTTTCTCCGTGGCATCCCAACAATTACTCCATTCACACACAGAAGAAGGCAATGGCAAACCACTTCTGATCATCTCTGCCAAGAATGTATATATGTATGAGCAGGTCCCTGACAACCTGAAGAGGTTGGAAGGATCCTGTTCATAATATATGGACCTGTCGTCAGACAGAACACTAATAATAAATAAAATCAACACCGTAGCACATGCAAATTCCACTTTTACATCTGTAGTTACTTGTCTGTAAAAAAAATACAACTCTCCACTACTGTGCGAAAAATTCCTGTTTAATTACTATTACAGGCCTTTCGCTTTAATAATTCACTTGAAACGCGTAATACGGAACTACAGGAAAACTCTGTTAGAACAGTTCGGACACTGAGAATTGTTAATTAAAACACGTACATATCTTTGTTACAAAAAGAGTTCACTAATATTTCAGATGCGCTTGGCGAGGGAAAGTTGGTTGTATTATACATCCCGCTTTGCAGTAAAAACCACTCACTTTTTACCTGCAAGTAGGCCTAACCATCAATACAGTTCCTGAGTTGCTGAGTTCACCAGGTACGAATGATGTAACAACGATATTACTGTAACTTCATTTTTAATCACTCAAAACACTTATTTCCTTTTAAATTTCTAGATTAACATTGAGAAATTACGAATTATGCAAAACACGGAATAGTATTCACTTTTATACATTGATAAATATTAAATGTTTAATAAAAGAAAACGATTTAATTTACTTTGAAAGTTTAAATTCAAGTACAGTATCATACAACTTAGCACTGAGACACTGACAGAGTATAATGTCATGTCTGTAATTCAAACTGTATTTCGTTATTTCACATCGACAAAACATAACTATTTCAGTTGACTGTACGTAAGAATTTGATTTATCACACCTGTTCCTTCAGTCACTTATACACTCACACATCATTTAACCAGATCAGTTAATTAAATACAAATATAAGGTTCTCAGAGACACACATATTTCGTAAAAATATATCCAAAGGTTGAAACTTGCTCCTCAAATGAAACACTCCTTCTGCATTAACTGAGGGGTTGCGGGTGCAAGGGAGGTTCACACCAGAATACACCAAGTGTCGGTGCTAAAGGAGATGCACCCACCGGCGTGACGTCATCACTCGTGCTGGCAGCCTCCTCTCGGCAAACTGAGTGCCTGACCCAGGCACATCGCGACGCTAACCGAGGCACAACCACTTAGATAACTGGCCGCGCAGCTTTGCGCATGCGTATTCTGCAAACACAAAATAATACATTTATTGTTACTGCTCCTTTTATGTCCTGTAGTTAAAACATCGAATTCTTTTGACGGTAACACAAAGTTACATTTTTAAATAACCTATATTAGGGAGGGATAGCAGACCAGGGTACTGTTAAAACTGGCCTACATAATGTTTGTAGTTTGTCAGCAGAGGTGAATAAATGGTGGGTAGTAGACCTTCATTTAAATTAGATGTGTTATTGATAACTTCACTGTTTTCAGGTTTGTGGACTAAAGTGGTCTCCAGATGGCAGATACCTAGCTAGTGGTGGAAATGACAATGTGCTGTACATATGGCCAGTTGTGGCAGGACGAGCTTACTCACAACACCAACCTTTATACTCTCTCAGGTAAGTGGATACTTGATGATGTAGTTTCGTATTTGTGAAATGAGTGGACGTCATACTCTATCATATAAATTCCATGAAAATAATAAAATGTGATTGTAGACATATGTTGTATCTTGAAACTGTTCCAGTATTGGTAACTTGATTGTATTTTAGTCAAACATTCTTGGACTGTCAATCACATCAGTTGATTAAAAATCACCAGTGTTTCAGGGACCATCTCCATCATTGCTCTAGACACACAAATGATTTTCACAAGGGAAAGACAAACACGTTTTCAGTTTAGTAGAATTGCACTGCAAAAATTGTGACATTCCATTCCAATAGAGAGATGCTTATTTTCCTGCTGTGTTGTAATTTCCACTGTTTGTTTGTAGTGCACATCAAGCAGCTGTGAAGGCATTGGCATGGTGCCCATGGCAGCCGAGCATATTGGCAAGCGGTGGTGGAACAGGTGACAGATGCTTTCGCTTTTGGAATTTCAATACTGGTTGTTGTTTCAACACCATCGACACTAAGTCTCAGGTAAGGCCTGGATATTTACTGTATTTATGACCCCTTGACTGCCATGACTATTGAAAATACGAACTGCTTAGGCTGATGCACTGTTAAATTTGGTAGGTACAGTAGCACATCTATAGTTATTAAGTGGATAATTATTGTTTTATTGAAAAATCTAGGCAGCCATGTTAGTGTTGTGTCAAAAACCAGCATTTCAGAGACACTGATAATGGAGACGGAGCTAGTCTCTGAAACGTTGATTTTTCACTCCACATTGACATGTCTGGTCATTTGAGAAGATTTTATAACAAATAAGTAACGTGACTTGTGTTTGTCAATTTACAAACATCTGAAATGTGTGGACTGTTGCCTAACTACTGCATGATTATCTTGTTGAAGCTTGTAATAAAATGGCCATTACCTTCATATTCCACTACTGTCTTCTGTTTGTTAGACGTTATTACCACTAAGGGAAGGTTTATGAATGAAAAGTCTCGATATGTGTGTTAAACATTTTTTCATCCTCTTAGTTCATAATTGTCTTGAATTTTTAAATCTGTCAGTCATTTGTCTCCTTGGACTGGGTTATTTAGTGGATTTTGTTACTTCGTTGAATCCACTGAAAAGAACAAAGTAAAGTTACTAAGGCCTGTTTAGGCATTTAAGATATTAACTGCATTTCTAAAGAACTCTGTATTCTATGTTCTATTGGAATAAATATGGCTTTTATTTTGTCAATTTATCATGTTTACTTTAGATAATATTAAAGTTTTCCGTAGAGCGTGCACAAAATTTTATAACCTGCAAAGAAAATCCGTAGGGCTGCTACCACTATGCCCTTTAAATCCCTGTCGTTTAAAGGTTAATAGAGAAGCGATTGAAAATGAATTGGTTATTTCTGAAATGTTTGTATTGGGACATGTCTACGAAAGTTCACTCAGGATATTTTCATGTATTTTAAAATTATACATATATAATTGGTTAGTTGGAAGATAGGTTTATTTCACACTTATTTTTGAGCATCCTGTGGCTGAGATTTAATTCTTGTGGAACAGGCTCGAGTTACCAGCCACTTTTGTATATTATTGTCTGACTTAGTGTTTAGCACCAAAAGCATGATGTTTCTGATGCCCAATCAGGCACCCATTAACAAATATTTTGTAAACAAAAGTCTTCCCCCACTCTCTATTTGCTTCATCATAAATCACGAGTCAGTATACGTATTTATGCCGCAGTACATGGCACCAACATGAGAACCTGAAATCTCAGAAAATGTTTTTCCAATACTGTCATGGCAAACTTTGTAATTTATGTTTATTTTGATATTGTCCCTATCACCTTTACTCTGCCGTGCTTGAGGGAATGAAAGAATGGCCTCTCAATTTAGTCTCAACCCACAACTCCTATGCTTCTTCCTATTGACCTTTCTTCTGTCTCTGTTGTGTTTCTTAACCTATCATTGCCATCTTTATCACAGCCTCCATTATGAACATTTTCCTTTCACTTTCATGTTCAAAGCACACGAGGTCTATGCAAACATCGTCGAAGTTTGTTCACAAGGCGCATGCGTGATTAGGGTTTCGACAGATGAACGACATGGATATTTATTGCTAGAGTTACGCTCCTCTTGAAAGGGAATTCGAAGTCAAACGTCATCATCCAAAGGGAGAAAGTAAGTGAAGGCCAGAGACAAATGGAGAAAAATTCACAACAAAGAACTTATGGATTTTACTGTTGAAATTGTTATATTAGGACGATTAATTCAATGTTACTGAAATGGTTAGGTTATGTAGCATGCGTGAGCAAGGCGAGATATTTGTACAGCATTTTAGTGTGAAGCCTGAAGGGGCGAGGTAACTCGGACACGTAGGCATAGATATGAATATAATATTAAAATGGATCTTACAGGAGTAAGGTCTGGACTGGATTTATCTGGCTGAAGACAGGGACCAATGACAGTCTCTTTTGAAGACTGTGATGCAATCTCGGTTTTTGCGTTTAAGACTAGCTGAGCGACCATTAGCGTCTCAGGATTCAGTTTACATGATAATAGCGTCGTAGATTTATCTCTTGGCCTGAACTTCTTTCAAGCATTAAGACTGTTCCTTCGTATTGTCTGACGTCCTTTGGAGTCTGCCCCACCCCCAGGGGCTTGTGCCGCCAGAAGATCCTTGGGTGTCGCGTTCTCAGGCGTTCTTTGCTAGTGTACGAACCAGTGCTTTGGTGAGGCTTTTAACATTGTATTTATATTCGTAATTCTCGTTTCTTTTCTTGCGTCTTTAAATACTTGCGTGCACTTAATTCAAAAGATGTAATTATGTCAATTAACTTTGTCATATTTAAACATTAATAATCTTTTCCCTTGAATCATGATATCAGCTTCTGATTTAAGTGAGTGAGAACTCGTGCAATGAAAACGGATAGAACAAGAAGCGGGAGGAACTTTTGAGTAGGCCTTGGCTTCCGCAATAAGAGATTTATTACCTAATGGAGGAGGTAAGCCATGGTCTTTTCTTGCCATAAATAAGGCAGTCATGATTTCTGGTGCCTGCCAGCTGTTTCATTTTACTCCCCTGTATTTTCTAGCGTGGCCGATCTCCACGGAGCAGAGTCCTTGACAATCTAACATATTCCAGTCCAGAGCTCAAGCAACCAAGAACACCCGGTTCGAACCCGAACTCGGCATTAGTCCGATGTTACCCCATTTCGAATTTCTTCGTCCAAGTGGCTGTTGATGGACTCCAGGAGGATGGCAGAGGAAGGGTCGACGTCCTACAGGGACAATAATTTAGCAGTTTGCAGCTTCGAGGGCAGTCAGGCTACGTGAGTTTTTTCTTGTGTGTCTGCACTAAAAGTGTCAGGATACTCGACTCACGTCTTCAGGCGATTGGCTGGCGGTGTTATACTCGCAAAGAGAACCAGTCGCCTGGTACGGCCAGACGCAGATTACGGTATAATATTAAAATGGAGCGTAAATAAATATAAAGTCTTCCGTGGAATCATCTGGCGCAGAATAGCAAACAAGATAGCGAGTCTTCGGTTCGGTAATAGGCGGGAAATTGTTTTGACAAGAACGGAGAAACTGTCGACCTAATTACCCGCTGCAATACCGACTGAGAATTCGTGGCCACTCCATTTTGTTAAAATGGCTGACTATGTATTGCGTGCAATCATTCTGCGACTGTTGGTGGTTGCAGTGAGGGATTTTCACTCGCGAAATTTACCCGTACGATGCACACGCTTTCGCTAAATCGTCCTAAGGGAATTTCTTCTTGTGTATGTTTTAAATAGCGCCTAATTAATTTAGAGACAATTATTTTGAAGAATATCACTTAAATTCGTGGCACTTATATCCTTCTCATCTCTGTGAAATATCCTAATTTTCCATCAGCCACCGAGTCAAAATATTTATTAGCGCTAATTTCGCCACGTTCTTATTATCGATTAAGCGACAAACATGTAAATTCTGGGTGTCGTTCATACATCATTTCATCAAAATCCGTCTGGAGGTCCTAGAGGGTAAAGATGCTGACACGCAGATGGACAGGCGTGTGTAAAGTAGGAATTTCATTTAACTTGTTCATATTAAACCATCGAGAACATTCGGCAGAATCACAGTTACCAGACGCCATTAAAATGGTCCGGTGGATGAAGCTTAGTCATGTGTAGGCACAAGAACTATTTGTGACTTCGTTTTGTACACGCTTTATCTAATTCTTATAATTTAAAATAAATATTAAAAGAGGATAATGTAACTTCGTATGTAGAAGGAGCAAGAAACGTTCCGTTTACTTACATACAGCAAATAGAGGAAGCTTTTCTAAGAAGGGCAGGGGAAATAAATTTCGACACGTTGGTATTAATGTAGGATAATGCTAACTCGTGTCTGAGGTCTAACCTTTAAGGATGAGGACCGGACTCTGGGCAAAATTAAGCATGTCCTATATAAGCAGAAGGTTTTGGAAGTCGTACAAGAACATAAATTCAGAGGCCGAATGTTCAGTCATGTAGTGCGGGTAGCAGCGATGGTTCGTTATCTTGAAAATGTTTAAACTAAAAATGCTCTCCTTCATCAGAAAATTATTGCTAATGGCTGAATTTTGCTTAAGAAACATCTCGTTCGTGCTCGTAAGGTTCTTTTACGCGCCGTAAATCTACGTCATGTCACCACCAGCTTTACTTTCCCTCCAGAGGAAGCTGTGCTATGGATTCTTATCGACCTCGGCCGGGTTTGAACCCGCGTACCTTGGGTCCAGTGGCGAGCATATTATCCTCTATTCCACGGATGGCGACACGTTCAAATATTACTTTGCTAAAATAACAAAAGGAAAGTTTATAAACAGCTTTTTATTTAATATTCAATTCATATTTAATTGGAACACTTAAACTATTTAAAAAAATCTGGACAATTAAACTAAAAACAAATTAACTAAAAGCAATTTAATTAAAAACACTATTTATGTAATACAATTTAACTTTTTCACTAAAACAATTAAACAATTTAACAAAAAAATTATTTAAAACACTATTTAATTAATACAATTTAACTATTTCGCTAAAACAATTAAAGTTTTTAACTAAAATATAATCAATTAAACTCAAAACAATTTAATTAAAACACTATTTAACTAATACAATTCAAAATTTTCACTAAAACAATTAAACTATTTAACTAAAATATAAACAATTGAACTATAAACAATGTAATTGAAATACAATATTTAACTAAAACAATTTAACGTTTTCATTAAACAATTCAACTATTTAACTTATCGTCTAAAAATGCTCAAACTATACTAAATTGGGCAGATTCATGATGTACTGTATTAACGATGCAAACACCACGTCGTCCAATCCTGGATTCTGCAAAGGAAATAAACATTTGTATCAGAACAGGAAATGCAATTACTGTAACAAGTATAGAAACACATGCAGCGAAAGATTATGAACGATTTGTTATTTTTATTCTTAAATATACAATATGTGAACTTTAACTGTTTAAATAAAACTTTAACTGTTTAAATAAAACATTGTAACTACTTAACTAAAGGAATTCATCTATTTAACTAAACCTATTTAACCTTTTAATTACAAACTACGTAACTAAAGGGGCAGATTCATTATTTCCTCAATGAAGGACGCAAATTCAATGTCGGCCATTTCTGGATTCTGCAAAGGAAATAAACATTTGGATCAGAACAGGAACTGGAATTATGGGTAACAATTATGGAAACACGTACAGCGAATATCTCGTGGTAGGCGATCTCTAAGGATGCAGGTTTTGAAGGAATTTGAGACGAAGCTCATGGTGAAAGACACTGAACTTATTCTAGTAACGTGGACTTCTATGTAAATTACACGCTTCAACCTGATTCGGCAGTTTTGGGGGTGACTTCTGTTTGACCCACTGTTCCATTTACCTGTCATAACCTGACCTGGTGTTGTAACTTTTATGCAGAGTGATTTTCATCTGCACGGAATTTACGAATCGGAGGGAGGGCCGGAAATAGGTCAAATGCAAGAACATAAAAATTACAAAGTGAACTTCAGGCTCATAGTATGCCTTCGTGGCCTATATATCATGTGTTCAGTTTATAATAAGGTAAATATAGATTTATGTAATCAATCAATTAATCATTATTCGTTAATTTCAACCGCCTGTATAACTACTTACAGTTATGCCGACAAGCACAGTTGCAATACTTATGGTTTCAACAGTCTCAGATCATATTTTTGTTCTCTTTTTAGTATGGGTTGGTGAATATAGTGACTCAAAACACAACGTTCATGCCGTCGTGCGTCATGCGCTGGAATGACAGAGAAGATTGGGATGTTTATTTCTCGGTGCTCTGAGTTTTTACCCAGCAATGATATTTTGTGTGGTGTGTGCTTAATTTGTTGATTTGCCCCGTTCAGTGTTACGGTTTATTTTTAACAATATCAGTAGCTCGGACTACTGTTGGTTTCAAGGTTTCAATAAAGAGGAGAATGTAAAAAATACACGGGCAGTTTTTGTATATGCTGTTCAGGAAAGGCAGCCTTAAACTTATGTATGTAAAATTTCTCACTTATGTAGTAGCAGCAAAATTCATGTTTCTGTACCTCAGAAACAAGCTGATGGATGACCGATTTGGTTATCAATAATTTTGTAGATAAGTTTTCTGTACTTCTCTTCTGCAGAATTTCTTATGTCAGGTTTTGCCTTCTTCGTTTCCCTGGTTTTTGTCAGAAAATTAAGAACAGTGTGTCATGTTCATTTTGCATGTGACTTTGAATTTCTCTTATTTTGTGAATAAATTCTATACCCAGACCTTCTGTCTGTAATATATGAACCAAAATGTAAGAATGTGTGAACACAGAAAGAAAGGATTCTAGCAGTAGTACCTGTTACTATCATGAATGTACCTCACGACAAAATGAAAGTCAGAAGTTTCATCCATTATTAGGCGGTTCCTGAATTTGTCTTGAAATGTCACCTTGCAACACTTCATGGAGGGCTTTTAACAAATCATTTTGAATAGCCAGTGATGTACCTTTGAAAACAGTGGTCATTCAGCAGAGGATCATAATGTTCTAGTGGTTTAAAAGATTCTGTACAATTATTTCTGTCAAGGGGCAACTCAGATTATTCATGACCTCTATATGGCAGTTCTTGATCTGGCAGCAGACAAGTCATGTCACCCATTTTAATATTTCTTAATTTGTATAAACTCCTTTATTATATTCTGAACTACTAAATGTAAGTTGGATCTCCAGAAGCTCATAATTTCTTTGGAGACTTAAATAAAGAATGACCTGCGTGTACTGTACATGTTTTGCGTAAGATTCGTGTTTTTCTTTTCTTTTCGTGAAGCATGTAAGTCATAAGTTTGTTAAAGGCCCCCGAAATCCAAAACATTTCAACATTTTTGGAAGACCAATTATGGCCAGCAAATCAGTTTCTCTCAGATTGATGCAAGCTGTTAACCATGGGTAAAAATGATATTGCAAAACAAAAGTTCCCAGTGTACATTTTGTTTTCCTTATATTCATTCGCTCTTAGGGTTTTATGTAGGTTGGTAATGTCTCCCATGTTTTAATGTTTTTAGTTTCTCCATGAATTTTCTTCTTGACAATAGTTTTTCTAAAAAACCTTGAATAACATTTTTATCTAGTTTCCACAAACTTCAAATGGTCTTCCACCGTCACTGCAGTTGTGTTTATGAAAATTGCAGTTTGTGGGTGATTTTGGTACAATTCACTTCTTCTTCAGTTCATGTTGAGGTCAGCCATTTTTTTATTTAAAAGAATAGTAAAGACCTTTCTTTTTCTTATACGTTTCTTATATTCACAATTTTTTAATATTTTTATTTGCATTTTTCTCGTGCGATTGTTTTGTAGCCACATCAGCATCAATAAGATACTCAATTTTTATAGCTTAAAGTCGCCTAAATAATATTTGAACATTCAGTGGTAAATCAAAGAAGACAACTCAGCCATTACAAGGGTTAATGTTTTTGAAGTAAATAATCGCTGTTTACACTATAGAACTCTGAATTATTTATTTTTAAAGCAGATTGTGTTTGTAGGTGTCACTAGGTCTGTTCCGTTTATGTGTTAGAGAGTTGCGTAATGATACTTCAATTAACAAAGTTAACGTGCTTTGTGTGTGTTACCTACTCAGCTATGAGTATATGTTCTTCGATACTGGGAGTGCCGTGAACAAAACACGTTAACAAACCTCTATGAAACATTGGATGCGTCTTTTAAATGAGGTGAATTATGCAGTGACAGTGCGTGTTAATTTGATTTTGCGTATTCAAATAACTTGTGTCTTTGATGTCAGCACGAAATAATTAGTCTGTAGTACCATGATGATACTGTATGTGTAAGTGAAATATTTATTAGTGTTGTGATTTTAGATCTTGTGCTTCAAAGTGGCAAGTCAGATAATTATTGTTTTATTTCTGTCATTAAAGAGGACTAATTGTTTATATTTATAAACTTGCAAGCCGACTCCAGTGAGAAGTTGGCAGAACACTGAGCTAAGATTTCATACTTGTATGATAAAATAAAAAACAAAAATTGCTTGCATCATCACAACCTCAAATCCTACATAGAACGAAATATGACTGGTAATAAGACAAATGCTGAGGAGTGCGTTGTTAAACTGTGGGCCAAATTAAACATGTCTTACATAAGCGAAAAGTGATTAAAATTTTGAGCCTTTTGGGTTGTTTTGGATCTCCAACAAGAGCATGTATTCAGAGTTTCAGTCATGTAGTGCAAGTAGCAGCGATCATCTGTTATCTTGAGAATGTTGAAATAAAAAATGTTTCCTTACACCAGAATATTATTGCTAAATATTTCAGTACACACACTCGTGTATTTGCGATACCAAGTTAAAGTATTCTGCCTTTTTTTATTTACATTTATTCAGCATGCCCCATTACAAGATTGCAATATTACATGCATTAATATATAACATGTTAACAGATTACACAACTCTAATATCATGATCCATTGCCACCGTTTGCACTTATGTTCCTGTGCTAAACTGCATTATAATCAATGGATTTAATGAATTTATATTTTAATATTTTCCGTCAAATCACAATTTTAATAAGATAATAAAATATAAAATATTTAAAATATCATTTCACGTTCCGCATCGAATGATCGATTTACAAATTGGAACGTCTCTTACGACATGTTTCGATTATATTTAACCGTCCTCAGGTACAAATTAGATTTGTAAATTTAAAACTCGAATTACAATCATTTACAATGTTATGCAGTTTATTGAAATGTTCTTATCAGATTACTCTTATATATTGAATATGCTTTGCGTATACAGAATTCTGCATACGCAAAGCATATTCTAAACACAGGACACTCATACAATACAATCACACAAACTATGGACATTCTAAAAATAGTACGTAACAAAAGACATAGAGATACAATAGAGAAATATTACATACAACAAACATATAAACAAAATCTTTCCCTAAACGACAACAATATTTTTCTTAAGAACCCCATCTTCAATGCCCTCCAGATCCTTGACCCCAACCATAACAACCTCCTTTCACCTACGCACTCCACGAGCAACCGCAATTCAGTATTAAACCTCGACCCGACACAGTAATACTTCTAGATGTCTTCCGCCAGACACGTCATGTCTCTATCAACTCATCACCGGTATGTTTTATTAAATTAATTTAATTTTATTTTACTTATGCATTCTACTATTTATTTACTTCCATCATTTTGTTTTCTATATTAGGGTAAGGTTGCTCAAGTCGTACCCCTTAAGAAAAAAAACGTATAAAACTTAGGATTTATCAAATAAATAGAAATTAAATGTGTTATTCAAAACTTGTGTTAATATTGTTGTTATTTATTATAACGAAATTAGAAAATCTATATGCTTTCACGTAAAATAAACTAAATCTTTAAAAACTTACATCGGTACGACTAAAGTAACCGGTTTCCTAAGTCGTACCACCTATAGCCTAAGTCGTACCTAAGAATTCAATTAAGCAACAATAATAATTAAAACGTATTTTTTATTAATCTGTTTACATGACACATAGGTATTCAGTTAGTACAAACATCACATACAATTTTTTTTGTTCTTTTGTCAACTCCAGCGCATACATCGTGCACCCATGATTTGCATTTCAAGCATTGAATCATGTTTTCCTCCCGATCTTCTCCACAAATAAAACAAAACCAATCGCTTTTCTTCTTTTTAATTTTTAATGCCAATTCCTTTTTATTAATTACTGCGTTTCTTTTATTTGCCGCATTTTTTATGTTTTCTTTATTATGCGTTGGCGTTATTTCGACTGACGAGGTAGAGCATTCACGGAACTCTTTGCTTTGGTTTATTATTGGAATAGGAGCTAAAATATTTAATTGCAGTTTTATTTGGTTTATAGGAGCGTCCGTACCAGTACGACTTAGGAATCTCATATGGGTACGACTTAAGACACGGCACAAGTTAAATTTAACAGTAAACATAACCTAACATTGAATAAAATTAATAAGATTTCGTTTCGACCAAACGATTATGTAAATTCTACTGAATTTATATTTAATAAGGAACATAATTTTATCAATAATTTACTTGCAAGATTAACTACCAAACATATGCAGAAAATTATAAGAAAATTGAAATAAACTTACTTGATGACAGGATTTGTAACGAGGCTGGTTTATGACAGACAATAATACGTAAAGCAACTTGGTTGACTCAGATGTATATTTGGTTGCCGTTGTATGTGCTGTTGTCGTAGTTCGTTCAAAATTCAAGTGGTACGACTTAAGCACTGGTACGACTTGAGCAACCTTACCCTACTCCATATTTATTAATGTTTTATTTAAATCATTACTTTACAGACTAATATTGAACATCAGATGAACCACGCCATATAAAAAACAATACCTTCGTTCTAATATATAAGAGTAATCTGATAAGAACATTTCAATAAACTGCATAACATTGTAAATGATTGTAATTCGAGTTTTAAATTTACCAATCTAATTTATACCTGAGGACGGTTTAATATAACCGAAACATGTCGTAAGAGACGTTCCAATTTGTAAATCGATCATTCGATGCGGAACGTGAAATGATATTTTAAATATTTTATATTTTATTATCTTATTAAAATTGTGATTTGACGGAAAATATTAACCTAATTCACAATATGACGCAAATATACTACCTTAATGAATTTATTAAAATGACCTAAATATTTTTGAACAATTTCTTCATGCAACACTGGCCATGTGCCACCATTCCTGACTATTGCATCTGTTTAATTACGCCTTGGTTGTTGTAGTTTATCGCAGTCATAGATGAGGTGATCCACTGTTTGTGCTGCTTTCAGGAATGAGCATGTTGGGTTGTCAATGATTCCAAACCTGTGTAGATATGATTTGTTTTTGCCATGGCCAGTCGTCATTGCTGCCAGTTCAGGACTTACTACAATATTTAGCTTCATTGTTTGTCGCACTGACGGGAAGAATTTCTTGCACGCTGCTCCTTTCTTGGTGGCGCTCCACTCATTTTGCCATTTTATAAATCCTTCCTCCTTTGTTTCTTTAATAATTGTACTTTTAGGCTTCTTTGCATGTACTACATTTCCACCATCTTCTGCTGCTGCCTTCGCTAATCTGTCCGCTATTTCATTACCGAAAATTCCGATGTGTGCTTTGATCCACCCAAAATGAATAGTCCAATTTTGATCTTTGAGATTCCTTAATCTATTTCTTATCTCAGATATTACAAAGCCATGTTTGAAGTTGTTTTTTAGTAGATCGAGAGAATCTGGACTATC